>NW_025959780.1:0-34667 GCF_023159225.1 Perognathus longimembris pacificus
AGCAAGCAAGTATACGTGCACACACTTTGAATCGCATCTGTTCAACTTCATATCGGACACACTCCTGCCACCGCACATGGACAGGAAATTTCTCACATGCAAGCCCACTCTCCATCTCTGTCTTTCTCTGTCACTCGCCGCAGCCTCCACATGCTCACTCAGAACACACTGTGACGGGACCTCCTGGATCCACATCCAGATGCCTATTTACACATATCCAGACTTATGTTTAGGAAGTACACCCATGTACGGTGTCAGGAACACACACGCACTCGTACAACCAAACACGGACACACTCACGCACTTGCGAGCACACCCAGTTTTACCGTGCCTTGGAAGGTGCTAAGGGTTTTCAGGGCACTGGGTGCGACTTGATCGAATCAAGCCTGATACTGTTGTGGTGGGCGTGGCTAGGGAGCCCAGCCCTGCATGTTGGCCAGCCCATTGGCACTTGTGTCTTCCCCTGCTGTCCTTACCTGTTTCCCATTCCCTGTACCATGCAGCTTGAGCGACCTGAATTGCAAAACAACTCTTGGCGGAATGCAATGAGGGGAGACATGTGAATGCGGCAGGACCACGGGATTATCCCCAGGAAGTACGCCAACCAAAGAAGGCATTCTTTACCCCTCTGGTCTACACCCTGAAGCAAGGCACTGTGGGCAGCGAGGGGCAGAGGCCTGTGCCCCAGAATGCCCTGGCTCTATTTCCGTCTCGTTGGGTCATGGGCTTGGGGGCACGGCGCCCGTCCCGTGGCAAGCAAGCATCCTGGCCTTCCTCGCCACCAACTTCCATCAGCGGCTGAGTTCCTGAGGCTTGTCCCCTGCACTCATATTTGCTTCACCACAAACTCCCTGAGATTCTCTCTTCATGCCCTCCTTGCCCCTGCCTTGCTGCTGCTTCCACTCCTAGCATTAGCCTTCCTGCCTCCAGACTCCTATCAACTCACGCGTGCCACCGGGCCTCTGCCTCTTTGCCCCTGCCTCTGCTTCCCATTTTCCTCCTCCTCCATCTGAGCTTCACAGGCTACACAGCTCCCGACACATCTCGTCCCTTCCTCTGAGGAATTCAGAACCCCCTCCCTCTTCCTGGCCCTTGTTGTCTTCTCCAATTCGCCCTCTGCTCTCAGCCTCTGTACTCCTGGCCCTCTGCCAGTCCCTCTCGTGCACAACAGTCCGCATTCCTCTAAGCTGTAGTCTCCCTGTTCTGTCCCCAAATCCCTCTGCTTCTTTTCTCTGTGCAGGAGGTGTGTATATGAGGGAGGAGGGTTGGGGCCTTCCTTTTTCTACCTTGTGGCTCCTTTTCCTGCGACTGACATCCTATTAGTCTGGAAAAAGCAACTGCTCACTTGACCGAGACCACTTGAAGCCCTTCACTGGCTTGCTAGGTAGCAGCCTGGTGTGCTTCTGAGGTTGCAGGACTGCGCATGCGCGGCCCGCCGTGTAGCAAAGCCTCCAGGAGGCGGCTGGATGATTTGGGTTTCTATGCCTTGCCCAGTGTGCTGAGGTGCATTTGCATTTGCATTCCAACAGGATCAGCTTTAGCGGGAGGGGGGAGTGACGCCTCTTAGCGGTAGTCAGTTGTTGCTCACAGGCCCATCAGGCCCTGCTTATGCCTCCTTGACTGCACATGCGCCCCAGGGGTGCTGGGAAGCCTCTGGGCGGTGCCTGGAGGGTTAGGCGCTCTGTGACGTTGATCAGGTTCTAGGCGCCACCTGCTGACGTGTGCCAGTGTTCCAAGTGGAGTTGCCATCGCGAAAGGGACGCGAAGGCCCGGAGGGGTTGGCTCTGACTGCTCACCAGTTCTCACAGGCCAACAGGGAAGTACAGGACCTCCGGAGCCACCAATCGCACACCTGGAATCCCCGCTGGGACGGGCTGGGTCCACTTTTCACCTCCGCTCCCGCTCCATCCCACATCCTGGCTGAACCCGTGTTGGACAGCTCCCCCACCTCCTCTGCCCTTGCCAGTCCTGGAAGTGGCCGGTGTCTGAATCCGCCACCTCTCTCCCCATCCACGTCATCTGTTCGATGACAGCACAATGGAGATTCAAGGTCAGCAGGTGAGGGGTTATTGGGTTCTCCTAACCGCACAGGTGACCGCTCCACTCTTGTTTGCCCTCTTGCCTGGCCTCTCTGGCCCACATCTCTGCCAGATCCTTCCTCCTACCGAGTAGCGGTGGGTCATAATGGCTATAGGCAGGAGCTGGCAATGCGGGGGCCGTTGGCTCACAGCCATAAGTTTAAGGCTCCTGCAGGGTGCTATGCTCAGACACCAGGGAAAGGGAATTCTGACGCTTCCCTGCGTTGGCCAAGGCACCCTGGCTCCCAGCAATGCTATTCGTAGGCGTCATCATCACTCTCATGCGGATCGCCAACAGCAGTGGCTGCTTAGCATCCCCGGACTCATGTCTGGAGACCTTGGAGAAGCAGACAGCACTAAAGGCAGCCTTGCCAAATGAATGGTTTCCTGGGAATTTCAAGCAAGCAAGTATACGTGCACACACTTTGAATCGCATCTGTTCAACTTCATATCGGACACACTCCTGCCACCGCACATGGACAGGAAATTTCTCACATGCAAGCCCACTCTCCATCTCTGTCTTTCTCTGTCACTCGCCGCAGCCTCCACATGCTCACTCAGAACACACTGTGACGGGACCTCCTGGATCCACATCCAGATGCCTATTTACACATATCCAGACTTATGTTTAGGAAGTACACCCATGTACGGTGTCAGGAACACACACGCACTCGTACAACCAAACACGGACACACTCACGCACTTGCGAGCACACCCAGTTTACCGTGCCTTGGAAGGTGCTAAGGGTTTTCAGGGCACTGGGTGCGACTTGATCGAATCAAGCCTGATACTGTTGTGGTGGGCGTGGCTAGGGAGCCCAGCCCTGCATGTTGGCCAGCCCATTGGCACTTGTGTCTTCCCCTGCTGTCCTTACCTGTTTCCCATTCCCTGTACCATGCAGCTTGAGCGACCTGAATTGCAAACAACTCTTGGCGGAATGCAATGAGGGGAGACATGTGAATGCGGCAGGACCACGGGATTATCCCCAGGAAGTACCCCAACCAAAGAAGGCATTCTTTACCCCTCTGGTCTACACCCTGAAGCAAGGCACTGTGGGCAGCGAGGGGCAGAGGCCTGTGCCCCAGAATGCCCTGGCTCTATTTCCGTCTCGTTGGGTCATGGGCTTGGGGGCACGGCGCCCGTCCCGTGGCAAGCATCCTGGCCTTCCTCGCCACCAACTTCCATCAGCGGCTGAGTTCCTGAGGCTTGTCCCCTGCACTCATATTTGCTTCACCACAAACTCCCTGAGATTCTCTCTTCATGCCCTCCTTGCCCCTGCCTTGCTGCTGCTTCCACTCCTAGCATTAGCCTTCCTGCCTCCAGACTCCTATCAACTCACGCGTGCCACCGGGCCTCTGCCTCTTTGCCCCTGCCTCTGCTTCCCATTTTCCTCCTCCTCCATCTGAGCTTCACAGGCTACACAGCTCCCGACGCATCTCGTCCCTTCCTCTGAGGAATTCAGAACCCCCTCCTCTTCCTGGCCCTTGTTGTCTTCTCCAATTCGCCCTCTGCTCTCAGCCTCTGTACTCCTGGCCTCTGCCAGTCCTCTCGTGCACAACAGTCCGCATTCCTCTAAGCTGTAGTCTCCCTGTTCTGTCCCCAAATCCCTCTGCTTCTTTTCTCTGTGCAGGAGGTGTGTATATGAGGGAGGAGGGTTGGGGCCTTCCTTTTCTACCTTGTGGCTCCTTTTCCTGCGACTGACATCCTATTAGTCTGGAAAAAGCAACTGCTCACTTGACCGAGACCACTTGAAGCCCTTCACTGGCTTGCTAGGTAGCAGCCTGGTGTGCTTCTGAGGTTGCAGGACTGCGCATGCGCGGCCCGCCGTGTAGCAAAGCCTCCAGGAGGTGGCTGGATGATTTGGGTTTCTATGCCTTGCCCAGTGTGCTGAGGTGCATTTGCATTTGCATTCCAACAGGATCAGCTTTAGCGGGAGGGGGAGTGACGCCTCTTAGCGGTAGTCAGTTGTTGCTCACAGCCCATCAGGCCCTGCTTATGCCTCCTTGACTGCACATGCGCCCCAGGGGTGCTGGGGAAGCCTCTGGGGCGGTGCCTGGAGGGTTAGGCGCTCTGTGACGTGATCAGGTTCTAGGCGCCACCTGCTGACGTGTGCCAGTGTTCCAAGTGGAGTTGCCATCGCGAAAGGGACGCGAAGGCCCTTAGGGGTTGGCTCTGACTGCTCACCAGTTCTCACAGGCCAACAGGGAAGTACAGGACCTCCGGAGCCACCAATCGCACACCTGGAATCCCCGCTGGGAACGGGCTGGGTCCACTTTTCACCTCCGCTCCCGCTCCATCCCACATCCTGGCTGAACCCGTGTTGGACAGCTCCCCCACCTCCTCTGCCCTTGCCAGTCCTGGAAGTGGCCGGTGTCTGAATCCGCCACCTCTCTCCCCATCCACGTCATCTGTTCGATGACAGCACAATGGAGATTCAAGGTCAGCAGGTGAGGGGTTATTGGGTTCTCCTAACCGCACAGGTGACCGCTCCACTCTTGTTTGCCCTCTTGCCTGGCCTCTCTGGCCCACATCTCTGCCAGATCCTTCCTCCTACCGAGTAGCGGTGGGTCATAATGGCTATAGGCAGGAGCTGGCAATGCGGGGGGCCGTTGGCTCACAGCCATAAGTTTAAGGCTCCTGCAGGGTGCTATGCTCAGACACCAGGGAAAGGGAATTCTGACGCTTCCCTGCGTTGGCCAAGGCACCCTGGCTCCCAGCAATGCTATTCGTAGGCGTCATCATCACTCTCATGCGGATCGCCAACAGCAGTGGCTGCTTAGCATCCCCGGACTCATGTCTGGAGACCTTGGAGAAGCAGACAGCACTAAAGGCAGCCTTGCCAAATGAATGGTTTCCTGGGAATTTCAAGCAAGCAAGTATACGTGCACACACTTTGAATTGCATCTGTTCAACTTCATATCGGACACACTCCTGCCACCGCACATGGACAGGAAATTTCTCACATGCAAGCCCACTCTCCATCTCTGTCTTTCTCTGTCACTCGCCGCAGCCTCCACATGCTCACTCAGAACACACTGTGACGGACCTCCTGGATCCACATCCAGATGCCTATTTACACATATCCAGACTTATGTTTAGGAAGTACACCCATGTACGGTGTCAGGAACACACACGCACTCGTACAACCAAACACGGACACACTCACGCACTTGCGAGCACACCCAGTTTACCGTGCCTTGGAAGGTGCTAAGGGTTTTCAGGGCACTGGGTCGACTTGATCGAATCAAGCCTGATATTGTTGTGGTGGGCGTGGCTAGGGAGCCCAGCCCTGCATGTTGGCCAGCCCATTGGCACTTGTGTCTTCCCCTGCTGTCCTTACCTGTTTCCCATTCCCTGTACCATGCAGCTTGAGCGACCTGAATTGCAAACAACTCTTGGCGGAATGCAATGAGGGGAGACATGTGAATGCGGCAGGACCACGGGATTATCCCCAGGAAGTACCCAACCAAAGAAGGCATTCTTTACCCCTCTGGTCTACACCCTGAAGCAAGGCACTGTGGGCAGCGAGGGGCAGAGGCCTGTGCCCCAGAATGCCCTGGCTCTATTTCCGTCTCGTTGGTACATGGGCTTGGGGGCACGGCGCCCGTCCCGTGGCAAGCATCCTGGCCTTCCTCGCCACCAACTTCCATCAGCGGCTGAGTTCCTGAGGCTTGTCCCCTGCACTCATATTTGCTTCACCACAAACTCCCTGAGATTCTCTCTTCATGCCCTCCTTGCCCCTGCCTTGCTGCTGCTTCCACTCCTAGCATTAGCCTTCCTGCCTCCAGACTCCTATCAACTCACGCGTGCCACCGGGCCTCTGCCTCTTTGCCCCTGCCTCTGCTTCCCATTTTCCTCCTCCTCCATCTGAGCTTCACAGGCTACACAGCTCCCGACGCATCTCGTCCCTTCCTCTGAGGATTCAGAACCCCCTCCCTCTTCCTGGCCCTTGTTATCTTCTCCAATTCGCCCTCTGCTCTCAGCCTCTGTACTCCTGGCCTCTCCCAGTCCTCTCGTGCACAACAGTCCGCATTCCTCTAAGCTGTAGTCTCCCTGTTCTGTCCCCAAATCCCTCTGCTTCTTTTCTCTGTGCAGGAGGTGTGTATATGAGGGAGGAGGGTTGGGGCCTTCCTTTTCTACCTTGTGGCTCCTTTTCCTGCGACTGACATCCTATTAGTCTGGAAAAAGCAACTGCTCACTTGACCGAGACCACTTGAAGCCCTTCACTGGCTTGCTAGGTAGCAGCCTGGTGTGCTTCTGAGGTTGCAGGACTGCGCATGCGCGGCCCGCCGTGTAGCAAAGCCTCCAGGAGGTGGCTGGATGATTTGGGTTTCTATGCCTTGCCCAGTGTGCTGAGGTGCATTTGCATTTGCATTCCAACAGGATCAGCTTTAGCGGGAGGGGGAGTGACGCCTCTTAGCGGTAGTCAGTTGTTGCTCACAGCCCATCAGGCCCTGCTTATGCCTCCTTGACTGCACATGCGCCCCAGGGGTGCTGGGAAGCCTCTGGGCGGTGCCTGGAGGGTTAGGCGCTCTGTGACGTGATCAGGTTCTAGGCGCCACCTGCTGACGTGTGCCAGTGTTCCAAGTGGAGTTGCCATCGCGAAAGGGACGCGAAGGCCCTTAGGGGTTGGCTCTGACTGCTCACCAGTTCTCACAGGCCAACAGGGAAGTACAGGACCTCCGGAGCCACCAATCGCACACCTGGAATCCCCGCTGGGACGGGCTGGGTCCACTTTTCACCTCCGCTCGCGCTCCATCCCACATCCTGGCTGAACCCGTGTTGGACAGCTCCCCCACCTCCTCTGCCCTTGCCAGTCCTGGAAGTGGCCGGTGTCTGAATCCGCCACCTCTCTCCCCATCCACGTCATCTGTTCGATGACAGCACAATGGAGATTCAAGGTCAGCAGGTGAGGGGTTATTGGGTTCTCCTAACCGCACAGGTGACCGCTCCACTCTTGTTTGCCCTCTTGCCTGGCCTCTCTGGCCCACATCTCTGCCAGATCCTTCCTCCTACCGAGTAGCGGTGGGTCATAATGGCTATAGGCAGGAGCTGGCAATGCGGGGGCCGTTGGCTCACAGCCATAAGTTTAAGGCTCCTGCAGGGTGCTATGCTCAGACACCAGGGAAAGGGAATTCTGACGCTTCCCTGCGTTGGCCAAGGCACCCTGGCTCCCAGCAATGCTATTCGTAGGCGTCATCATCACTCTCATGCGGATCGCCAACAGCAGTGGCTGCTTAGCATCCCCGGACTCATGTCTGGAGACCTTGGAGAAGCAGACAGCACTAAAGGCAGCCTTGCCAAATGAATGGTTTCCTGGGAATTTCAAGCAAGCAAGTATACGTGCACACACTTTGAATCGCATCTGTTCAACTTCATATCGGACACACTCCTGCCACCGCACATGGACAGGAAATTTCTCACATGCAAGCCCACTCTCCATCTCTGTCTTTCTCTGTCACTCGCCGCAGCCTCCACATGCTCACTCAGAACACACTGTGACGGGACCTCCTGGATCCACATCCAGATGCCTATTTACACATATCCAGACTTATGTTTAGGAAGTACACCCATGTACGGTGTCAGGAACACACACGCACTCGTACAACCAAACACGGACACACTCACGCACTTGCGAGCACACCCAGTTTACCGTGCCTTGGAAGGTGCTAAGGGTTTTCAGGGCACTGGGTGCGACTTGATCGAATCAAGCCTGATACTGTTGTGGTGGGCGTGGCTAGGGAGCCCAGCCCTGCATGTTGGCCAGCCCATTGGCACTTGTGTCTTCCCCTGCTGTCCTTACCTGTTTCCCATTCCCTGTACCATGCAGCTTGAGCGACCTGAATTGCAAACAACTCTTGGCGGAATGCAATGAGGGGAGACATGTGAATGCGGCAGGACCACGGGATTATCCCCAGGAAGTACCCCAACCAAAGAAGGCATTCTTTACCCCTCTGGTCTACACCCTGAAGCAAGGCACTGTGGGCAGCGAGGGGCAGAGGCCTGTGCCCCAGAATGCCCTGGCTCTATTTCCGTCTCGTTGGGTCATGGGCTTGGGGGCACGGCGCCCGTCCCGTGGCAAGCATCCTGGCCTTCCTCGCCACCAACTTCCATCAGCGGCTGAGTTCCTGAGGCTTGTCCCCTGCACTCATATTTGCTTCACCACAAACTCCCTGAGATTCTCTCTTCATGCCCTCCTTGCCCCTGCCTTGCTGCTGCTTCCACTCCTAGCATTAGCCTTCCTGCCTCCAGACTCCTATCAACTCACGCGTGCCACCGGGCCTCTGCCTCTTTGCCCCTGCCTCTGCTTCCCATTTTCCTCCTCCTCCATCTGAGCTTCACAGGCTACACAGCTCCCGACGCATCTCGTCCCTTCCTCTGAGGAATTCAGAACCCCCTCCCTCTTCCTGGCCCTTGTTGTCTTCTCCAATTCGCCCTCTGCTCTCAGCCTCTGTACTCCTGGCCTCTGCCAGTCCTCTCGTGCACAACAGTCCGCATTCCTCTAAGCTGTAGTCTCCCTGTTCTGTCCCCAAATCCCTCTGCTTCTTTTCTCTGTGCAGGAGGTGTGTATATGAGGGAGGAGGGTTGGGGCCTTCCTTTTCTACCTTGTGGCTCCTTTTCCTGCGACTGACATCCTATTAGTCTGGAAAAAGCAACTGCTCACTTGACCGAGACCACTTGAAGCCCTTCACTGGCTTGCTAGGTAGCAGCCTGGTGTGCTTCTGAGGTTGCAGGACTGCGCATGCGCGGCCCGCCGTGTAGCAAAGCCTCCAGGAGGTGGCTGGATGATTTGGGTTTCTATGCCTTGCCCAGTGTGCTGAGGTGCATTTGCATTTGCATTCCAACAGGATCAGCTTTAGCGGGAGGGGGAGTGACGCCTCTTAGCGGTAGTCAGTTGTTGCTCACAGCCCATCAGGCCCTGCTTATGCCTCCTTGACTGCACATGCGCCCCAGGGGTGCTGGGAAGCCTCTGGGCGGTGCCTGGAGGGTTAGGCGCTCTGTGACGTGATCAGGTTCTAGGCGCCACCTGCTGACGTGTGCCAGTGTTCCAAGTGGAGTTGCCATCGCGAAAGGGACGCGAAGGCCCTTAGGGGTTGGCTCTGACTGCTCACCAGTTCTCACAGGCCAACAGGGAAGTACAGGACCTCCGGAGCCACCAATCGCACACCTGGAATCCCCGCTGGGACGGGCTGGGTCCACTTTTCACCTCCGCTCCCGCTCCATCCCACATCCTGGCTGAACCCGTGTTGGACAGCTCCCCCACCTCCTCTGCCCTTGCCAGTCCTGGAAGTGGCCGGTGTCTGAATCCGCCACCTCTCTCCCCATCCACGTCATCTGTTCGATGACAGCACAATGGAGATTCAAGGTCAGCAGGTGAGGGGTTATTGGGTTCTCCTAACCGCACAGGTGACCGCTCCACTCTTGTTTGCCCTCTTGCCTGGCCTCTCTGGCCCACATCTCTGCCAGATCCTTCCTCCTACCGAGTAGCGGTGGGTCATAATGGCTATAGGCAGGAGCTGGCAATGCGGGGGCCGTTGGCTCACAGCCATAAGTTTAAGGCTCCTGCAGGGTGCTATGCTCAGACACCAGGGAAAGGGAATTCTGACGCTTCCCTGCGTTGGCCAAGGCACCCTGGCTCCCAGCAATGCTATTCGTAGGCGTCATCATCACTCTCATGCGGATCGCCAACAGCAGTGGCTGCTTAGCATCCCCGGACTCATGTCTGGAGACCTTGGAGAAGCAGACAGCACTAAAGGCAGCCTTGCCAAATGAATGGTTTCCTGGGAATTTCAAGCAAGCAAGTATACGTGCACACACTTTGAATCGCATCTGTTCAACTTCATATCGGACACACTCCTGCCACCGCACATGGACAGGAAATTTCTCACATGCAAGCCCACTCTCCATCTCTGTCTTTCTCTGTCACTCGCCGCAGCCTCCACATGCTCACTCAGAACACACTGTGACGGGACCTCCTGGATCCACATCCAGATGCCTATTTACACATATCCAGACTTATGTTTAGGAAGTACACCCATGTACGGTGTCAGGAACACACACGCACTCGTACAACCAAACACGGACACACTCACGCACTTGCGAGCACACCCAGTTTACCGTGCCTTGGAAGGTGCTAAGGGTTTTCAGGGCACTGGGTGCGACTTGATCGAATCAAGCCTGATACTGTTGTGGTGGGCGTGGCTAGGGAGCCCAGCCCTGCATGTTGGCCAGCCCATTGGCACTTGTGTCTTCCCCTGCTGTCCTTACCTGTTTCCCATTCCCTGTACCATGCAGCTTGAGCGACCTGAATTGCAAACAACTCTTGGCGGAATGCAATGAGGGGAGACATGTGAATGCGGCAGGACCACGGGATTATCCCCAGGAAGTACCCCAACCAAAGAAGGCATTCTTTACCCCTCTGGTCTACACCCTGAAGCAAGGCACTGTGGGCAGCGAGGGGCAGAGGCCTGTGCCCCAGAATGCCCTGGCTCTATTTCCGTCTCGTTGGGTCATGGGCTTGGGGGCACGGCGCCCGTCCCGTGGCAAGCATCCTGGCCTTCCTCGCCACCAACTTCCATCAGCGGCTGAGTTCCTGAGGCTTGTCCCCTGCACTCATATTTGCTTCACCACAAACTCCCTGAGATTCTCTCTTCATGCCCTCCTTGCCCCTGCCTTGCTGCTGCTTCCACTCCTAGCATTAGCCTTCCTGCCTCCAGACTCCTATCAACTCACGCGTGCCACCGGGCCTCTGCCTCTTTGCCCCTGCCTCTGCTTCCCATTTTCCTCCTCCTCCATCTGAGCTTCACAGGCTACACAGCTCCCGACGCATCTCGTCCCTTCCTCTGAGGAATTCAGAACCCCCTCCCTCTTCCTGGCCCTTGTTGTCTTCTCCAATTCGCCCTCTGCTCTCAGCCTCTGTACTCCTGGCCTCTGCCAGTCCTCTCGTGCACAACAGTCCGCATTCCTCTAAGCTGTAGTCTCCCTGTTCTGTCCCCAAATCCCTCTGCTTCTTTTCTCTGTGCAGGAGGTGTGTATATGAGGGAGGAGGGTTGGGGCCTTCCTTTTCTACCTTGTGGCTCCTTTTCCTGCGACTGACATCCTATTAGTCTGGAAAAAGCAACTGCTCACTTGACCGAGACCACTTGAAGCCCTTCACTGGCTTGCTAGGTAGCAGCCTGGTGTGCTTCTGAGGTTGCAGGACTGCGCATGCGCGGCCCGCCGTGTAGCAAAGCCTCCAGGAGGTGGCTGGATGATTTGGGTTTCTATGCCTTGCCCAGTGTGCTGAGGTGCATTTGCATTTGCATTCCAACAGGATCAGCTTTAGCGGGAGGGGGAGTGACGCCTCTTAGCGGTAGTCAGTTGTTGCTCACAGCCCATCAGGCCCTGCTTATGCCTCCTTGACTGCACATGCGCCCCAGGGGTGCTGGGAAGCCTCTGGGCGGTGCCTGGAGGGTTAGGCGCTCTGTGACGTGATCAGGTTCTAGGCGCCACCTGCTGACGTGTGCCAGTGTTCCAAGTGGAGTTGCCATCGCGAAAGGGACGCGAAGGCCCTTAGGGGTTGGCTCTGACTGCTCACCAGTTCTCACAGGCCAACAGGGAAGTACAGGACCTCCGGAGCCACCAATCGCACACCTGGAATCCCCGCTGGGACGGGCTGGGTCCACTTTTCACCTCCGCTCCGCTCCATCCCACATCCTGGCTGAACCCGTGTTGGACAGCTCCCCCACCTCCTCTGCCCTTGCCAGTCCTGGAAGTGGCCGGTGTCTGAATCCGCCACCTCTCTCCCCATCCACGTCATCTGTTCGATGACAGCACAATGGAGATTCAAGGTCAGCAGGTGAGGGGTTATTGGGTTCTCCTAACCGCACAGGTGACCGCTCCACTCTTGTTTGCCCTCTTGCCTGGCCTCTCTGGCCCACATCTCTGCCAGATCCTTCCTCCTACCGAGTAGCGGTGGGTCATAATGGCTATAGGCAGGAGCTGGCAATGCGGGGGCCGTTGGCTCACAGCCATAAGTTTAAGGCTCCTGCAGGGTGCTATGCTCAGACACCAGGGAAAGGGAATTCTGACGCTTCCCTGCGTTGGCCAAGGCACCCTGGCTCCCAGCAATGCTATTCGTAGGCGTCATCATCACTCTCATGCGGATCGCCAACAGCAGTGGCTGCTTAGCATCCCCGGACTCATGTCTGGAGACCTTGGAGAAGCAGACAGCACTAAAGGCAGCCTTGCCAAATGAATGGTTTCCTGGGAATTTCAAGCAAGCAAGTATACGTGCACACACTTTGAATCGCATCTGTTCAACTTCATATCGGACACACTCCTGCCACCGCACATGGACAGGAAATTTCTCACATGCAAGCCCACTCTCCATCTCTGTCTTTCTCTGTCACTCGCCGCAGCCTCCACATGCTCACTCAGAACACACTGTGACGGGACCTCCTGGATCCACATCCAGATGCCTATTTACACATATCCAGACTTATGTTTAGGAAGTACACCCATGTACGGTGTCAGGAACACACACGCACTCGTACAACCAAACACGGACACACTCACGCACTTGCGAGCACACCCAGTTTACCGTGCCTTGGAAGGTGCTAAGGGTTTTCAGGGCACTGGGTGCGACTTGATCGAATCAAGCCTGATACTGTTGTGGTGGGCGTGGCTAGGGAGCCCAGCCCTGCATGTTGGCCAGCCCATTGGCACTTGTGTCTTCCCCTGCTGTCCTTACCTGTTTCCCATTCCCTGTACCATGCAGCTTGAGCGACCTGAATTGCAAACAACTCTTGGCGGAATGCAATGAGGGGAGACATGTGAATGCGGCAGGACCACGGGATTATCCCCAGGAAGTACCCCAACCAAAGAAGGCATTCTTTACCCCTCTGGTCTACACCCTGAAGCAAGGCACTGTGGGCAGCGAGGGGCAGAGGCCTGTGCCCCAGAATGCCCTGGCTCTATTTCCGTCTCGTTGGGTCATGGGCTTGGGGGCACGGCGCCCGTCCCGTGGCAAGCAAGCATCCTGGCCTTCCTCGCCACCAACTTCCATCAGCGGCTGAGTTCCTGAGGCTTGTCCCCTGCACTCATATTTGCTTCACCACAAACTCCCTGAGATTCTCTCTTCATGCCCTCCTTGCCCCTGCCTTGCTGCTGCTTCCACTCCTAGCATTAGCCTTCCTGCCTCCAGACTCCTATCAACTCACGCGTGCCACCGGGCCTCTGCCTCTTTGCCCCTGCCTCTGCTTCCCATTTTCCTCCTCCTCCATCTGAGCTTCACAGGCTACACAGCTCCCGACGCATCTCGTCCCTTCCTCTGAGGAATTCAGAACCCCCTCCCTCTTCCTGGCCCTTGTTGTCTTCTCCAATTCGCCCTCTGCTCTCAGCCTCTGTACTCCTGGCCTCTGCCAGTCCTCTCGTGCACAACAGTCCGCATTCCTCTAAGCTGTAGTCTCCCTGTTCTGTCCCCAAATCCCTCTGCTTCTTTTCTCTGTGCAGGAGGTGTGTATATGAGGGAGGAGGGTTGGGGCCTTCCTTTTCTACCTTGTGGCTCCTTTTCCTGCGACTGACATCCTATTAGTCTGGAAAAAGCAACTGCTCACTTGACCGAGACCACTTGAAGCCCTTCACTGGCTTGCTAGGTAGCAGCCTGGTGTGCTTCTGAGGTTGCAGGACTGCGCATGCGCGGCCCGCCGTGTAGCAAAGCCTCCAGGAGGTGGCTGGATGATTTGGGTTTCTATGCCTTGCCCAGTGTGCTGAGGTGCATTTGCATTTGCATTCCAACAGGATCAGCTTTAGCGGGAGGGGGAGTGACGCCTCTTAGCGGTAGTCAGTTGTTGCTCACAGCCCATCAGGCCCTGCTTATGCCTCCTTGACTGCACATGCGCCCCAGGGGTGCTGGGAAGCCTCTGGGCGGTGCCTGGAGGGTTAGGCGCTCTGTGACGTGATCAGGTTCTAGGCGCCACCTGCTGACGTGTGCCAGTGTTCCAAGTGGAGTTGCCATCGCGAAAGGGACGCGAAGGCCCTTAGGGGTTGGCTCTGACTGCTCACCAGTTCTCACAGGCCAACAGGGAAGTACAGGACCTCCGGAGCCACCAATCGCACACCTGGAATCCCCGCTGGGACGGGCTGGGTCCACTTTTCACCTCCGCTCGCGCTCCATCCCACATCCTGGCTGAACCCGTGTTGGACAGCTCCCCCACCTCCTCTGCCCTTGCCAGTCCTGGAAGTGGCCGGTGTCTGAATCCGCCACCTCTCTCCCCATCCACGTCATCTGTTCGATGACAGCACAATGGAGATTCAAGGTCAGCAGGTGAGGGGTTATTGGGTTCTCCTAACCGCACAGGTGACCGCTCCACTCTTGTTTGCCCTCTTGCCTGGCCTCTCTGGCCCACATCTCTGCCAGATCCTTCCTCCTACCGAGTAGCGGTGGGTCATAATGGCTATAGGCAGGAGCTGGCAATGCGGGGGCCGTTGGCTCACAGCCATAAGTTTAAGGCTCCTGCAGGGTGCTATGCTCAGACACCAGGGAAAGGGAATTCTGACGCTTCCCTGCGTTGGCCAAGGCACCCTGGCTCCCAGCAATGCTATTCGTAGGCGTCATCATCACTCTCATGCGGATCGCCAACAGCAGTGGCTGCTTAGCATCCCCGGACTCATGTCTGGAGACCTTGGAGAAGCAGACAGCACTAAAGGCAGCCTTGCCAAATGAATGGTTTCCTGGGAATTTCAAGCAAGCAAGTATACGTGCACACACTTTGAATCGCATCTGTTCAACTTCATATCGGACACACTCCTGCCACCGCACATGGACAGGAAATTTCTCACATGCAAGCCCACTCTCCATCTCTGTCTTTCTCTGTCACTCGCCGCAGCCTCCACATGCTCACTCAGAACACACTGTGACGGGACCTCCTGGATCCACATCCAGATGCCTATTTACACATATCCAGACTTATGTTTAGGAAGTACACCCATGTACGGTGTCAGGAACACACACGCACTCGTACAACCAAACACGGACACACTCACGCACTTGCGAGCACACCCAGTTTACCGTGCCTTGGAAGGTGCTAAGGGTTTTCAGGGCACTGGGTGCGACTTGATCGAATCAAGCCTGATACTGTTGTGGTGGGCGTGGCTAGGGAGCCCAGCCCTGCATGTTGGCCAGCCCATTGGCACTTGTGTCTTCCCCTGCTGTCCTTACCTGTTTCCCATTCCCTGTACCATGCAGCTTGAGCGACCTGAATTGCAAACAACTCTTGGCGGAATGCAATGAGGGGAGACATGTGAATGCGGCAGGACCACGGGATTATCCCCAGGAAGTACCCCAACCAAAGAAGGCATTCTTTACCCCTCTGGTCTACACCCTGAAGCAAGGCACTGTGGGCAGCGAGGGGCAGAGGCCTGTGCCCCAGAATGCCCTGGCTCTATTTCCGTCTCGTTGGGTCATGGGCTTGGGGGCACGGCGCCCGTCCCGTGGCAAGCAAGCATCCTGGCCTTCCTCGCCACCAACTTCCATCAGCGGCTGAGTTCCTGAGGCTTGTCCCCTGCACTCATATTTGCTTCACCACAAACTCCCTGAGATTCTCTCTTCATGCCCTCCTTGCCCCTGCCTTGCTGCTGCTTCCACTCCTAGCATTAGCCTTCCTGCCTCCAGACTCCTATCAACTCACGCGTGCCACCGGGCCTCTGCCTCTTTGCCCCTGCCTCTGCTTCCCATTTTCCTCCTCCTCCATCTGAGCTTCACAGGCTACACAGCTCCCGACGCATCTCGTCCCTTCCTCTGAGGAATTCAGAACCCCCTCCCTCTTCCTGGCCCTTGTTGTCTTCTCCAATTCGCCCTCTGCTCTCAGCCTCTGTACTCCTGGCCTCTGCCAGTCCTCTCGTGCACAACAGTCCGCATTCCTCTAAGCTGTAGTCTCCCTGTTCTGTCCCCAAATCCCTCTGCTTCTTTTCTCTGTGCAGGAGGTGTGTATATGAGGGAGGAGGGTTGGGGCCTTCCTTTTCTACCTTGTGGCTCCTTTTCCTGCGACTGACATCCTATTAGTCTGGAAAAAGCAACTGCTCACTTGACCGAGACCACTTGAAGCCCTTCACTGGCTTGCTAGGTAGCAGCCTGGTGTGCTTCTGAGGTTGCAGGACTGCGCATGCGCGGCCCGCCGTGTAGCAAAGCCTCCAGGAGGTGGCTGGATGATTTGGGTTTCTATGCCTTGCCCAGTGTGCTGAGGTGCATTTGCATTTGCATTCCAACAGGATCAGCTTTAGCGGGAGGGGGAGTGACGCCTCTTAGCGGTAGTCAGTTGTTGCTCACAGCCCATCAGGCCCTGCTTATGCCTCCTTGACTGCACATGCGCCCCAGGGGTGCTGGGAAGCCTCTGGGCGGTGCCTGGAGGGTTAGGCGCTCTGTGACGTGATCAGGTTCTAGGCGCCACCTGCTGACGTGTGCCAGTGTTCCAAGTGGAGTTGCCATCGCGAAAGGGACGCGAAGGCCCTTAGGGGTTGGCTCTGACTGCTCACCAGTTCTCACAGGCCAACAGGGAAGTACAGGACCTCCGGAGCCACCAATCGCACACCTGGAATCCCCGCTGGGACGGGCTGGGTCCACTTTTCACCTCCGCTCGCGCTCCATCCCACATCCTGGCTGAACCCGTGTTGGACAGCTCCCCCACCTCCTCTGCCCTTGCCAGTCCTGGAAGTGGCCGGTGTCTGAATCCGCCACCTCTCTCCCCATCCACGTCATCTGTTCGATGACAGCACAATGGAGATTCAAGGTCAGCAGGTGAGGGGTTATTGGGTTCTCCTAACCGCACAGGTGACCGCTCCACTCTTGTTTGCCCTCTTGCCTGGCCTCTCTGGCCCACATCTCTGCCAGATCCTTCCTCCTACCGAGTAGCGGTGGGTCATAATGGCTATAGGCAGGAGCTGGCAATGCGGGGGCCGTTGGCTCACAGCCATAAGTTTAAGGCTCCTGCAGGGTGCTATGCTCAGACACCAGGGAAAGGGAATTCTGACGCTTCCCTGCGTTGGCCAAGGCACCCTGGCTCCCAGCAATGCTATTCGTAGGCGTCATCATCACTCTCATGCGGATCGCCAACAGCAGTGGCTGCTTAGCATCCCCGGACTCATGTCTGGAGACCTTGGAGAAGCAGACAGCACTAAAGGCAGCCTTGCCAAATGAATGGTTTTCCTGGGAATTTCAAGCAAGCAAGTATACGTGCACACACTTTGAATCGCATCTGTTCAACTTCATATCGGACACACTCCTGCCACCGCACATGGACAGGAAATTTCTCACATGCAAGCCCACTCTCCATCTCTGTCTTTCTCTGTCACTCGCCGCAGCCTCCACATGCTCACTCAGAACACACTGTGACGGGACCTCCTGGATCCACATCCAGATGCCTATTTACACATATCCAGACTTATGTTTAGGAAGTACACCCATGTACGGTGTCAGGAACACACACGCACTCGTACAACCAAACACGGACACACTCACGCACTTGCGAGCACACCCAGTTTACCGTGCCTTGGAAGGTGCTAAGGGTTTTCAGGGCACTGGGTGCGACTTGATCGAATCAAGCCTGATACTGTTGTGGTGGGCGTGGCTAGGGAGCCCAGCCCTGCATGTTGGCCAGCCCATTGGCACTTGTGTCTTCCCCTGCTGTCCTTACCTGTTTCCCATTCCCTGTACCATGCAGCTTGAGCGACCTGAATTGCAAACAACTCTTGGCGGAATGCAATGAGGGGAGACATGTGAATGCGGCAGGACCACGGGATTATCCCCAGGAAGTACCCCAACCAAAGAAGGCATTCTTTACCCCTCTGGTCTACACCCTGAAGCAAGGCACTGTGGGCAGCGAGGGGCAGAGGCCTGTGCCCCAGAATGCCCTGGCTCTATTTCCGTCTCGTTGGGTCATGGGCTTGGGGGCACGGCGCCCGTCCCGTGGCAAGCAAGCATCCTGGCCTTCCTCGCCACCAACTTCCATCAGCGGCTGAGTTCCTGAGGCTTGTCCCCTGCACTCATATTTGCTTCACCACAAACTCCCTGAGATTCTCTCTTCATGCCCTCCTTGCCCCTGCCTTGCTGCTGCTTCCACTCCTAGCATTAGCCTTCCTGCCTCCAGACTCCTATCAACTCACGCGTGCCACCGGGCCTCTGCCTCTTTGCCCCTGCCTCTGCTTCCCATTTTCCTCCTCCTCCATCTGAGCTTCACAGGCTACACAGCTCCCGACGCATCTCGTCCCTTCCTCTGAGGAATTCAGAACCCCCTCCCTCTTCCTGGCCCTTGTTGTCTTCTCCAATTCGCCCTCTGCTCTCAGCCTCTGTACTCCTGGCCTCTGCCAGTCCTCTCGTGCACAACAGTCCGCATTCCTCTAAGCTGTAGTCTCCCTGTTCTGTCCCCAAATCCCTCTGCTTCTTTTCTCTGTGCAGGAGGTGTGTATATGAGGGAGGAGGGTTGGGGCCTTCCTTTTCTACCTTGTGGCTCCTTTTCCTGCGACTGACATCCTATTAGTCTGGAAAAAGCAACTGCTCACTTGACCGAGACCACTTGAAGCCCTTCACTGGCTTGCTAGGTAGCAGCCTGGTGTGCTTCTGAGGTTGCAGGACTGCGCATGCGCGGCCCGCCGTGTAGCAAAGCCTCCAGGAGGTGGCTGGATGATTTGGGTTTCTATGCCTTGCCCAGTGTGCTGAGGTGCATTTGCATTTGCATTCCAACAGGATCAGCTTTAGCGGGAGGGGGAGTGACGCCTCTTAGCGGTAGTCAGTTGTTGCTCACAGCCCATCAGGCCCTGCTTATGCCTCCTTGACTGCACATGCGCCCCAGGGGTGCTGGGAAGCCTCTGGGCGGTGCCTGGAGGGTTAGGCGCTCTGTGACGTGATCAGGTTCTAGGCGCCACCTGCTGACGTGTGCCAGTGTTCCAAGTGGAGTTGCCATCGCGAAAGGGACGCGAAGGCCCTTAGGGGTTGGCTCTGACTGCTCACCAGTTCTCACAGGCCAACAGGGAAGTACAGGACCTCCGGAGCCACCAATCGCACACCTGGAATCCCCGCTGGGACGGGCTGGGTCCACTTTTCACCTCCGCTCGCGCTCCATCCCACATCCTGGCTGAACCCGTGTTGGACAGCTCCCCCACCTCCTCTGCCCTTGCCAGTCCTGGAAGTGGCCGGTGTCTGAATCCGCCACCTCTCTCCCCATCCACGTCATCTGTTCGATGACAGCACAATGGAGATTCAAGGTCAGCAGGTGAGGGGTTATTGGGTTCTCCTAACCGCACAGGTGACCGCTCCACTCTTGTTTGCCCTCTTGCCTGGCCTCTCTGGCCCACATCTCTGCCAGATCCTTCCTCCTACCGAGTAGCGGTGGGTCATAATGGCTATAGGCAGGAGCTGGCAATGCGGGGGCCGTTGGCTCACAGCCATAAGTTTAAGGCTCCTGCAGGGTGCTATGCTCAGACACCAGGGAAAGGGAATTCTGACGCTTCCCTGCGTTGGCCAAGGCACCCTGGCTCCCAGCAATGCTATTCGTAGGCGTCATCATCACTCTCATGCGGATCGCCAACAGCAGTGGCTGCTTAGCATCCCCGGACTCATGTCTGGAGACCTTGGAGAAGCAGACAGCACTAAAGGCAGCCTTGCCAAATGAATGGTTTTCCTGGGAATTTCAAGCAAGCAAGTATACGTGCACACACTTTGAATCGCATCTGTTCAACTTCATATCGGACACACTCCTGCCACCGCACATGGACAGGAAATTTCTCACATGCAAGCCCACTCTCCATCTCTGTCTTTCTCTGTCACTCGCCGCAGCCTCCACATGCTCACTCAGAACACACTGTGACGGGACCTCCTGGATCCACATCCAGATGCCTATTTACACATATCCAGACTTATGTTTAGGAAGTACACCCATGTACGGTGTCAGGAACACACACGCACTCGTACAACCAAACACGGACACACTCACGCACTTGCGAGCACACCCAGTTTACCGTGCCTTGGAAGGTGCTAAGGGTTTTCAGGGCACTGGGTGCGACTTGATCGAATCAAGCCTGATACTGTTGTGGTGGGCGTGGCTAGGGAGCCCAGCCCTGCATGTTGGCCAGCCCATTGGCACTTGTGTCTTCCCCTGCTGTCCTTACCTGTTTCCCATTCCCTGTACCATGCAGCTTGAGCGACCTGAATTGCAAACAACTCTTGGCGGAATGCAATGAGGGGAGACATGTGAATGCGGCAGGACCACGGGATTATCCCCAGGAAGTACCCCAACCAAAGAAGGCATTCTTTACCCCTCTGGTCTACACCCTGAAGCAAGGCACTGTGGGCAGCGAGGGGCAGAGGCCTGTGCCCCAGAATGCCCTGGCTCTATTTCCGTCTCGTTGGGTCATGGGCTTGGGGGCACGGCGCCCGTCCCGTGGCAAGCAAGCATCCTGGCCTTCCTCGCCACCAACTTCCATCAGCGGCTGAGTTCCTGAGGCTTGTCCCCTGCACTCATATTTGCTTCACCACAAACTCCCTGAGATTCTCTCTTCATGCCCTCCTTGCCCCTGCCTTGCTGCTGCTTCCACTCCTAGCATTAGCCTTCCTGCCTCCAGACTCCTATCAACTCACGCGTGCCACCGGGCCTCTGCCTCTTTGCCCCTGCCTCTGCTTCCCATTTTCCTCCTCCTCCATCTGAGCTTCACAGGCTACACAGCTCCCGACGCATCTCGTCCCTTCCTCTGAGGAATTCAGAACCCCCTCCCTCTTCCTGGCCCTTGTTGTCTTCTCCAATTCGCCCTCTGCTCTCAGCCTCTGTACTCCTGGCCTCTGCCAGTCCTCTCGTGCACAACAGTCCGCATTCCTCTAAGCTGTAGTCTCCCTGTTCTGTCCCCAAATCCCTCTGCTTCTTTTCTCTGTGCAGGAGGTGTGTATATGAGGGAGGAGGGTTGGGGCCTTCCTTTTCTACCTTGTGGCTCCTTTTCCTGCGACTGACATCCTATTAGTCTGGAAAAAGCAACTGCTCACTTGACCGAGACCACTTGAAGCCCTTCACTGGCTTGCTAGGTAGCAGCCTGGTGTGCTTCTGAGGTTGCAGGACTGCGCATGCGCGGCCCGCCGTGTAGCAAAGCCTCCAGGAGGTGGCTGGATGATTTGGGTTTCTATGCCTTGCCCAGTGTGCTGAGGTGCATTTGCATTTGCATTCCAACAGGATCAGCTTTAGCGGGAGGGGGAGTGACGCCTCTTAGCGGTAGTCAGTTGTTGCTCACAGCCCATCAGGCCCTGCTTATGCCTCCTTGACTGCACATGCGCCCCAGGGGTGCTGGGAAGCCTCTGGGCGGTGCCTGGAGGGTTAGGCGCTCTGTGACGTGATCAGGTTCTAGGCGCCACCTGCTGACGTGTGCCAGTGTTCCAAGTGGAGTTGCCATCGCGAAAGGGACGCGAAGGCCCTTAGGGGTTGGCTCTGACTGCTCACCAGTTCTCACAGGCCAACAGGGAAGTACAGGACCTCCGGAGCCACCAATCGCACACCTGGAATCCCCGCTGGGACGGGCTGGGTCCACTTTTCACCTCCGCTCGCGCTCCATCCCACATCCTGGCTGAACCCGTGTTGGACAGCTCCCCCACCTCCTCTGCCCTTGCCAGTCCTGGAAGTGGCCGGTGTCTGAATCCGCCACCTCTCTCCCCATCCACGTCATCTGTTCGATGACAGCACAATGGAGATTCAAGGTCAGCAGGTGAGGGGTTATTGGGTTCTCCTAACCGCACAGGTGACCGCTCCACTCTTGTTTGCCCTCTTGCCTGGCCTCTCTGGCCCACATCTCTGCCAGATCCTTCCTCCTACCGAGTAGCGGTGGGTCATAATGGCTATAGGCAGGAGCTGGCAATGCGGGGGCCGTTGGCTCACAGCCATAAGTTTAAGGCTCCTGCAGGGTGCTATGCTCAGACACCAGGGAAAGGGAATTCTGACGCTTCCCTGCGTTGGCCAAGGCACCCTGGCTCCCAGCAATGCTATTCGTAGGCGTCATCATCACTCTCATGCGGATCGCCAACAGCAGTGGCTGCTTAGCATCCCCGGACTCATGTCTGGAGACCTTGGAGAAGCAGACAGCACTAAAGGCAGCCTTGCCAAATGAATGGTTTTCCTGGGAATTTCAAGCAAGCAAGTATACGTGCACACACTTTGAATCGCATCTGTTCAACTTCATATCGGACACACTCCTGCCACCGCACATGGACAGGAAATTTCTCACATGCAAGCCCACTCTCCATCTCTGTCTTTCTCTGTCACTCGCCGCAGCCTCCACATGCTCACTCAGAACACACTGTGACGGGACCTCCTGGATCCACATCCAGATGCCTATTTACACATATCCAGACTTATGTTTAGGAAGTACACCCATGTACGGTGTCAGGAACACACACGCACTCGTACAACCAAACACGGACACACTCACGCACTTGCGAGCACACCCAGTTTACCGTGCCTTGGAAGGTGCTAAGGGTTTTCAGGGCACTGGGTGCGACTTGATCGAATCAAGCCTGATACTGTTGTGGTGGGCGTGGCTAGGGAGCCCAGCCCTGCATGTTGGCCAGCCCATTGGCACTTGTGTCTTCCCCTGCTGTCCTTACCTGTTTCCCATTCCCTGTACCATGCAGCTTGAGCGACCTGAATTGCAAACAACTCTTGGCGGAATGCAATGAGGGGAGACATGTGAATGCGGCAGGACCACGGGATTATCCCCAGGAAGTACCCCAACCAAAGAAGGCATTCTTTACCCCTCTGGTCTACACCCTGAAGCAAGGCACTGTGGGCAGCGAGGGGCAGAGGCCTGTGCCCCAGAATGCCCTGGCTCTATTTCCGTCTCGTTGGGTCATGGGCTTGGGGGCACGGCGCCCGTCCCGTGGCAAGCATCCTGGCCTTCCTCGCCACCAACTTCCATCAGCGGCTGAGTTCCTGAGGCTTGTCCCCTGCACTCATATTTGCTTCACCACAAACTCCCTGAGATTCTCTCTTCATGCCCTCCTTGCCCCTGCCTTGCTGCTGCTTCCACTCCTAGCATTAGCCTTCCTGCCTCCAGACTCCTATCAACTCACGCGTGCCACCGGGCCTCTGCCTCTTTGCCCCTGCCTCTGCTTCCCATTTTCCTCCTCCTCCATCTGAGCTTCACAGGCTACACAGCTCCCGACGCATCTCGTCCCTTCCTCTGAGGAATTCAGAACCCCCTCCCTCTTCCTGGCCCTTGTTGTCTTCTCCAATTCGCCCTCTGCTCTCAGCCTCTGTACTCCTGGCCTCTGCCAGTCCTCTCGTGCACAACAGTCCGCATTCCTCTAAGCTGTAGTCTCCCTGTTCTGTCCCCAAATCCCTCTGCTTCTTTTCTCTGTGCAGGAGGTGTGTATATGAGGGAGGAGGGTTGGGGCCTTCCTTTTCTACCTTGTGGCTCCTTTTCCTGCGACTGACATCCTATTAGTCTGGAAAAAGCAACTGCTCACTTGACCGAGACCACTTGAAGCCCTTCACTGGCTTGCTAGGTAGCAGCCTGGTGTGCTTCTGAGGTTGCAGGACTGCGCATGCGCGGCCCGCCGTGTAGCAAAGCCTCCAGGAGGTGGCTGGATGATTTGGGTTTCTATGCCTTGCCCAGTGTGCTGAGGTGCATTTGCATTTGCATTCCAACAGGATCAGCTTTAGCGGGAGGGGGAGTGACGCCTCTTAGCGGTAGTCAGTTGTTGCTCACAGCCCATCAGGCCCTGCTTATGCCTCCTTGACTGCACATGCGCCCCAGGGGTGCGGGGAAGCCTCTGGGCGGTGCCTGGAGGGTTAGGCGCTCTGTGACGTGATCAGGTTCTAGGCGCCACCTGCTGACGTGTGCCAGTGTTCCAAGTGGAGTTGCCATCGCGAAAGGGACGCGAAGGCCCTTAGGGGTTGGCTCTGACTGCTCACCAGTTCTCACAGGCCAACAGGGAAGTACAGGACCTCCGGAGCCACCAATCGCACACCTGGAATCCCCGCTGGGACGGGCTGGGTCCACTTTTCACCTCCGCTCGCGCTCCATCCCACATCCTGGCTGAACCCGTGTTGGACAGCTCCCCCACCTCCTCTGCCCTTGCCAGTCCTGGAAGTGGCCGGTGTCTGAATCCGCCACCTCTCTCCCCATCCACGTCATCTGTTCGATGACAGCACAATGGAGATTCAAGGTCAGCAGGTGAGGGGTTATTGGGTTCTCCTAACCGCACAGGTGACCGCTCCACTCTTGTTTGCCCTCTTGCCTGGCCTCTCTGGCCCACATCTCTGCCAGATCCTTCCTCCTACCGAGTAGCGGTGGGTCATAATGGCTATAGGCAGGAGCTGGCAATGCGGGGGCCGTTGGCTCACAGCCATAAGTTTAAGGCTCCTGCAGGGTGCTATGCTCAGACACCAGGGAAAGGGAATTCTGACGCTTCCCTGCGTTGGCCAAGGCACCCTGGCTCCCAGCAATGCTATTCGTAGGCGTCATCATCACTCTCATGCGGATCGCCAACAGCAGTGGCTGCTTAGCATCCCCGGACTCATGTCTGGAGACCTTGGAGAAGCAGACAGCACTAAAGGCAGCCTTGCCAAATGAATGGTTTCCTGGGAATTTCAAGCAAGCAAGTATACGTGCACACACTTTGAATCGCATCTGTTCAACTTCATATCGGACACACTCCTGCCACCGCACATGGACAGGAAATTTCTCACATGCAAGCCCACTCTCCATCTCTGTCTTTCTCTGTCACTCGCCGCAGCCTCCACATGCTCACTCAGAACACACTGTGACGGGACCTCCTGGATCCACATCCAGATGCCTATTTACACATATCCAGACTTATGTTTAGGAAGTACACCCATGTACGGTGTCAGGAACACACACGCACTCGTACAACCAAACACGGACACACTCACGCACTTGCGAGCACACCCAGTTTACCGTGCCTTGGAAGGTGCTAAGGGTTTTCAGGGCACTGGGTGCGACTTGATCGAATCAAGCCTGATACTGTTGTGGTGGGCGTGGCTAGGGAGCCCAGCCCTGCATGTTGGCCAGCCCATTGGCACTTGTGTCTTCCCCTGCTGTCCTTACCTGTTTCCCATTCCCTGTACCATGCAGCTTGAGCGACCTGAATTGCAAACAACTCTTGGCGGAATGCAATGAGGGGAGACATGTGAATGCGGCAGGACCACGGGATTATCCCCAGGAAGTACCCCAACCAAAGAAGGCATTCTTTACCCCTCTGGTCTACACCCTGAAGCAAGGCACTGTGGGCAGCGAGGGGCAGAGGCCTGTGCCCCAGAATGCCCTGGCTCTATTTCCGTCTCGTTGGGTCATGGGCTTGGGGGCACGGCGCCCGTCCCGTGGCAAGCATCCTGGCCTTCCTCGCCACCAACTTCCATCAGCGGCTGAGTTCCTGAGGCTTGTCCCCTGCACTCATATTTGCTTCACCACAAACTCCCTGAGATTCTCTCTTCATGCCCTCCTTGCCCCTGCCTTGCTGCTGCTTCCACTCCTAGCATTAGCCTTCCTGCCTCCAGACTCCTATCAACTCACGCGTGCCACCGGGCCTCTGCCTCTTTGCCCCTGCCTCTGCTTCCCATTTTCCTCCTCCTCCATCTGAGCTTCACAGGCTACACAGCTCCCGACGCATCTCGTCCCTTCCTCTGAGGAATTCAGAACCCCCTCCCTCTTCCTGGCCCTTGTTGTCTTCTCCAATTCGCCCTCTGCTCTCAGCCTCTGTACTCCTGGCCTCTGCCAGTCCTCTCGTGCACAACAGTCCGCATTCCTCTAAGCTGTAGTCTCCCTGTTCTGTCCCCAAATCCCTCTGCTTCTTTTCTCTGTGCAGGAGGTGTGTATATGAGGGAGGAGGGTTGGGGCCTTCCTTTTCTACCTTGTGGCTCCTTTTCCTGCGACTGACATCCTATTAGTCTGGAAAAAGCAACTGCTCACTTGACCGAGACCACTTGAAGCCCTTCACTGGCTTGCTAGGTAGCAGCCTGGTGTGCTTCTGAGGTTGCAGGACTGCGCATGCGCGGCCCGCCGTGTAGCAAAGCCTCCAGGAGGTGGCTGGATGATTTGGGTTTCTATGCCTTGCCCAGTGTGCTGAGGTGCATTTGCATTTGCATTCCAACAGGATCAGCTTTAGCGGGAGGGGGAGTGACGCCTCTTAGCGGTAGTCAGTTGTTGCTCACAGCCCATCAGGCCCTGCTTATGCCTCCTTGACTGCACATGCGCCCCAGGGGTGCGGGGAAGCCTCTGGGCGGTGCCTGGAGGGTTAGGCGCTCTGTGACGTGATCAGGTTCTAGGCGCCACCTGCTGACGTGTGCCAGTGTTCCAAGTGGAGTTGCCATCGCGAAAGGGACGCGAAGGCCCTTAGGGGTTGGCTCTGACTGCTCACCAGTTCTCACAGGCCAACAGGGAAGTACAGGACCTCCGGAGCCACCAATCGCACACCTGGAATCCCCGCTGGGACGGGCTGGGTCCACTTTTCACCTCCGCTCGCGCTCCATCCCACATCCTGGCTGAACCCGTGTTGGACAGCTCCCCCACCTCCTCTGCCCTTGCCAGTCCTGGAAGTGGCCGGTGTCTGAATCCGCCACCTCTCTCCCCATCCACGTCATCTGTTCGATGACAGCACAATGGAGATTCAAGGTCAGCAGGTGAGGGGTTATTGGGTTCTCCTAACCGCACAGGTGACCGCTCCACTCTTGTTTGCCCTCTTGCCTGGCCTCTCTGGCCCACATCTCTGCCAGATCCTTCCTCCTACCGAGTAGCGGTGGGTCATAATGGCTATAGGCAGGAGCTGGCAATGCGGGGGCCGTTGGCTCACAGCCATAAGTTTAAGGCTCCTGCAGGGTGCTATGCTCAGACACCAGGGAAAGGGAATTCTGACGCTTCCCTGCGTTGGCCAAGGCACCCTGGCTCCCAGCAATGCTATTCGTAGGCGTCATCATCACTCTCATGCGGATCGCCAACAGCAGTGGCTGCTTAGCATCCCCGGACTCATGTCTGGAGACCTTGGAGAAGCAGACAGCACTAAAGGCAGCCTTGCCAAATGAATGGTTTCCTGGGAATTTCAAGCAAGCAAGTATACGTGCACACACTTTGAATCGCATCTGTTCAACTTCATATCGGACACACTCCTGCCACCGCACATGGACAGGAAAATTTCTCACATGCAAGCCCACTCTCCATCTCTGTCTTTCTCTGTCACTCGCCGCAGCCTCCACATGCTCACTCAGAACACACTGTGACGGGACCTCCTGGATCCACATCCAGATGCCTATTTACACATATCCAGACTTATGTTTAGGAAGTACACCCATGTACGGTGTCAGGAACACACACGCACTCGTACAACCAAACACGGACACACTCACGCACTTGCGAGCACACCCAGTTTACCGT
Organism: Perognathus longimembris pacificus; assembly: GCF_023159225.1. NCBI lineage: Eukaryota > Metazoa > Chordata > Mammalia > Rodentia > Heteromyidae > Perognathus > Perognathus longimembris. Next base: position 27,474 of record NW_025959780.1, read on the forward strand.
GCCTTGGAAGGTGCTAAGGGTTTTCAGGGCACTGGGTGCGACTTGATCGAATCAAGCCTGATACTGTTGTGGTGGGCGTGGCTAGGGAGCCCAGCCCTGCATGTTGGCCAGCCCATTGGCACTTGTGTCTTCCCCTGCTGTCCTTACCTGTTTCCCATTCCCTGTACCATGCAGCTTGAGCGACCTGAATTGCAAACAACTCTTGGCGGAATGCAATGAGGGGAGACATGTGAATGCGGCAGGACCACGGGATTATCCCCAGGAAGTACCCCAACCAAAGAAGGCATTCTTTACCCCTCTGGTCTACACCCTGAAGCAAGGCACTGTGGGCAGCGAGGGGCAGAGGCCTGTGCCCCAGAATGCCCTGGCTCTATTTCCGTCTCGTTGGGTCATGGGCTTGGGGGCACGGCGCCCGTCCCGTGGCAAGCAAGCATCCTGGCCTTCCTCGCCACCAACTTCCATCAGCGGCTGAGTTCCTGAGGCTTGTCCCCTGCACTCATATTTGCTTCACCACAAACTCCTGAGATTCTCTCTTCATGCCCTCCTTGCCCCTGCCTTGCTGCTGCTTCCACTCCCAGCATTAGCCTTCCTGCCTCCAGACTCCTATCAACTCACGCGTGCCACCGGGCCTCTGCCTCTTTGCCCCTGCCTCTGCTTCCCATTTTCCTCCTCCTCCATCTGAGCTTCACAGGCTACACAGCTCCCGACGCATCTCGTCCCTTCCTCTGAGGAATTCAGAACCCCCTCCCTCTTCCTGGCCCTTGTTGTCTTCTCCAATTCGCCCTCTGCTCTCAGCCTCTGTACTCCTGGCCTCTGCCAGTCCTCTCGTGCACAACAGTCCGCATTCCTCTAAGCTGTAGTCTCCCTGTTCTGTCCCCAAATCCCTCTGCTTCTTTTCTCTGTGCAGGAGGTGTGTATATGAGGGAGGAGGGTTGGGGCCTTCCTTTTCTACCTTGTGGCTCCTTTTCCTGCGACTGACATCCTATTAGTCTGGAAAAAGCAACTGCTCACTTGACCGAGACCACTTGAAGCCCTTCACTGGCTTGCTAGGTAGCAGCCTGGTGTGCTTCTGAGGTTGCAGGACTGCGCATGCGCGGCCCGCCGTGTAGCAAAGCCTCCAGGAGGTGGCTGGATGATTTGGGTTTCTATGCCTTGCCCAGTGTGCTGAGGTGCATTTGCATTTGCATTCCAACAGGATCAGCTTTAGCGGGAGGGGGAGTGACGCCTCTTAGCGGTAGTCAGTTGTTGCTCACAGCCCATCAGGCCCTGCTTATGCCTCCTTGACTGCACATGCGCCCCAGGGGTGCGGGGAAGCCTCTGGGCGGTGCCTGGAGGGTTAGGCGCTCTGTGACGTGATCAGGTTCTAGGCGCCACCTGCTGACGTGTGCCAGTGTTCCAAGTGGAGTTGCCATCGCGAAAGGGACGCGAAGGCCCTTAGGGGTTGGCTCTGACTGCTCACCAGTTCTCACAGGCCAACAGGGAAGTACAGGACCTCCGGAGCCACCAATCGCACACCTGGAATCCCCGCTGGGACGGGCTGGGTCCACTTTTCACCTCCGCTCGCGCTCCATCCCACATCCTGGCTGAACCCGTGTTGGACAGCTCCCCCACCTCCTCTGCCCTTGCCAGTCCTGGAAGTGGCCGGTGTCTGAATCCGCCACCTCTCTCCCCATCCACGTCATCTGTTCGATGACAGCACAATGGAGATTCAAGGTCAGCAGGTGAGGGGTTATTGGGTTCTCCTAACCGCACAGGTGACCGCTCCACTCTTGTTTGCCCTCTTGCCTGGCCTCTCTGGCCCACATCTCTGCCAGATCCTTCCTCCTACCGAGTAGCGGTGGGTCATAATGGCTATAGGCAGGAGCTGGCAATGCGGGGGCCGTTGGCTCACAGCCATAAGTTTAAGGCTCCTGCAGGGTGCTATGCTCAGACACCAGGGAAAGGGAATTCTGACGCTTCCCTGCGTTGGCCAAGGCACCCTGGCTCCCAGCAATGCTATTCGTAGGCGTCATCATCACTCTCATGCGGATCGCCAACAGCAGTGGCTGCTTAGCATCCCCGGACTCATGTCTGGAGACCTTGGAGAAGCAGACAGCACTAAAGGCAGCCTTGCCAAATGAATGGTTTCCTGGGAATTTCAAGCAAGCAAGTATACGTGCACACACTTTGAATCGCATCTGTTCAACTTCATATCGGACACACTCCTGCCACCGCACATGGACAGGAAATTTCTCACATGCAAGCCCACTCTCCATCTCTGTCTTTCTCTGTCACTCGCCGCAGCCTCCACATGCTCACTCAGAACACACTGTGACGGGACCTCCTGGATCCACATCCAGATGCCTATTTACACATATCCAGACTTATGTTTAGGAAGTACACCCATGTACGGTGTCAGGAACACACACGCACTCGTACAACCAAACACGGACACACTCACGCACTTGCGAGCACACCCAGTTTACCGTGCCTTGGAAGGTGCTAAGGGTTTTCAGGGCACTGGGTGCGACTTGATCGAATCAAGCCTGATACTGTTGTGGTGGGCGTGGCTAGGGAGCCCAGCCCTGCATGTTGGCCAGCCCATTGGCACTTGTGTCTTCCCCTGCTGTCCTTACCTGTTTCCCATTCCCTGTACCATGCAGCTTGAGCGACCTGAATTGCAAACAACTCTTGGCGGAATGCAATGAGGGGAGACATGTGAATGCGGCAGGACCACGGGATTATCCCCAGGAAGTACCCCAACCAAAGAAGGCATTCTTTACCCCTCTGGTCTACACCCTGAAGCAAGGCACTGTGGGCAGCGAGGGGCAGAGGCCTGTGCCCCAGAATGCCCTGGCTCTATTTCCGTCTCGTTGGGTCATGGGCTTGGGGGCACGGCGCCCGTCCCGTGGCAAGCAAGCATCCTGGCCTTCCTCGCCACCAACTTCCATCAGCGGCTGAGTTCCTGAGGCTTGTCCCCTGCACTCATATTTGCTTCACCACCAAACTCCCTGAGATTCTCTCTTCATGCCCTCCTTGCCCCTGCCTTGCTGCTGCTTCCACTCCCAGCATTAGCCTTCCTGCCTCCAGACTCCTATCAACTCACGCGTGCCACCGGGCCTCTGCCTCTTTGCCCCTGCCTCTGCTTCCCATTTTCCTCCTCCTCCATCTGAGCTTCACAGGCTACACAGCTCCCGACGCATCTCGTCCCTTCCTCTGAGGAATTCAGAACCCCCTCCCTCTTCCTGGCCCTTGTTGTCTTCTCCAATTCGCCCTCTGCTCTCAGCCTCTGTACTCCTGGCCTCTGCCAGTCCTCTCGTGCACAACAGTCCGCATTCCTCTAAGCTGTAGTCTCCCTGTTCTGTCCCCAAATCCCTCTGCTTCTTTTCTCTGTGCAGGAGGTGTGTATATGAGGGAGGAGGGTTGGGGCCTTCCTTTTCTACCTTGTGGCTCCTTTTCCTGCGACTGACATCCTATTAGTCTGGAAAAAGCAACTGCTCACTTGACCGAGACCACTTGAAGCCCTTCACTGGCTTGCTAGGTAGCAGCCTGGTGTGCTTCTGAGGTTGCAGGACTGCGCATGCGCGGCCCGCCGTGTAGCAAAGCCTCCAGGAGGTGGCTGGATGATTTGGGTTTCTATGCCTTGCCCAGTGTGCTGAGGTGCATTTGCATTTGCATTCCAACAGGATCAGCTTTAGCGGGAGGGGGAGTGACGCCTCTTAGCGGTAGTCAGTTGTTGCTCACAGCCCATCAGGCCCTGCTTATGCCTCCTTGACTGCACATGCGCCCCAGGGGTGCGGGGAAGCCTCTGGGCGGTGCCTGGAGGGTTAGGCGCTCTGTGACGTGATCAGGTTCTAGGCGCCACCTGCTGACGTGTGCCAGTGTTCCAAGTGGAGTTGCCATCGCGAAAGGGACGCGAAGGCCCTTAGGGGTTGGCTCTGACTGCTCACCAGTTCTCACAGGCCAACAGGGAAGTACAGGACCTCCGGAGCCACCAATCGCACACCTGGAATCCCCGCTGGGACGGGCTGGGTCCACTTTTCACCTCCGCTCGCGCTCCATCCCACATCCTGGCTGAACCCGTGTTGGACAGCTCCCCCACCTCCTCTGCCCTTGCCAGTCCTGGAAGTGGCCGGTGTCTGAATCCGCCACCTCTCTCCCCATCCACGTCATCTGTTCGATGACAGCACAATGGAGATTCAAGGTCAGCAGGTGAGGGGTTATTGGGTTCTCCTAACCGCACAGGTGACCGCTCCACTCTTGTTTGCCCTCTTGCCTGGCCTCTCTGGCCCACATCTCTGCCAGATCCTTCCTCCTACCGAGTAGCGGTGGGTCATAATGGCTATAGGCAGGAGCTGGCAATGCGGGGGCCGTTGGCTCACAGCCATAAGTTTAAGGCTCCTGCAGGGTGCTATGCTCAGACACCAGGGAAAGGGAATTCTGACGCTTCCCTGCGTTGGCCAAGGCACCCTGGCTCCCAGCAATGCTATTCGTAGGCGTCATCATCACTCTCATGCGGATCGCCAACAGCAGTGGCTGCTTAGCATCCCCGGACTCATGTCTGGAGACCTTGGAGAAGCAGACAGCACTAAAGGCAGCCTTGCCAAATGAATGGTTTCCTGGGAATTTCAAGCAAGCAAGTATACGTGCACACACTTTGAATCGCATCTGTTCAACTTCATATCGGACACACTCCTGCCACCGCACATGGACAGGAAATTTCTCACATGCAAGCCCACTCTCCATCTCTGTCTTTCTCTGTCACTCGCCGCAGCCTCCACATGCTCACTCAGAACACACTGTGACGGGACCTCCTGGATCCACATCCAGATGCCTATTTACACATATCCAGACTTATGTTTAGGAAGTACAACCCATGTACGGTGTCAGGAACACACACGCACTCGTACAAACCAAACACGGACACACTCACGCACTTGCGAGCACACCCAGTTTAACCGTGCCTTGGAAGGTGCTAAGGGTTTTCAGGGCACTGGGTGCGACTTGATCGAATCAAGCCTGATACTGTTGTGGTGGGCGTGGCTAGGGAGCCCAGCCCTGCATGTTGGCCAGCCCATTGGCACTTGTGTCTTCCCCTGCTGTCCTTACCTGTTTCCCATTCCCTGTACCATGCAGCTTGAGCGACCTGAATTGCAAACAACTCTTGGCGGAATGCAATGAGGGGAGACATGTGAATGCGGCAGGACCACGGGATTATCCCCAGGAAGTACCCCAACCAAAGAAGGCATTCTTTACCCCTCTGGTCTACACCCTGAAGCAAGGCACTGTGGGGCAGCGAGGGGCAGAGGCCTGTGCCCCAGAATGCCCTGGCTCTATTCCGTCTCGTTGGGTCATGGGCTTGGGGGCACGGCGCCCGTCCCGTGGCAAGCAAGCATCCTGGCCTTCCTCGCCACCAACTTCCATCAGCGGCTGAGTTCCTGAGGCTTGTCCCCTGCACTCATATTTGCTTCACACCACAAACTCCCTGAGATTCTCTCTTCATGCCCTCCTTGCCCCTGCCTTGCTGCTGCTTCCACTCCCAGCATTAGCCTTCCTGCCTCCAGACTCCTATCAACTCACGCGTGCCACCGGGCCTCTGCCTCTTTGCCCCTGCCTCTGCTTCCCATTTTCCTCCTCCTCCATCTGAGCTTCACAGGCTACACAGCTCCCGACGCATCTCGTTCCCTTCCTCTGAGGAATTCAGAACCCCCTCCCTCTTCCTGGCCCTTGTTGTCTTCTCCAATTCGCCCTCTGCTCTCAGCCTCTGTACTCCTGGCCTCTGCCAGTCCTCTCGTGCACAACAGTCCGCATTCCTCTAAGCTGTAGTCTCCCTGTTCTGTCCCCAAATCCCTCTGCTTCTTTTCTCTGTGCAGGAGGTGTGTATATGAGGGAGGAGGGTTGGGGCCTTCCTTTTCTACCTTGTGGCTCCTTTTCCTGCGACTGACATCCTATTAGTCTGGAAAAAGCAACTGCTCACTTGACCGAGACCACTTGAAGCCCTTCACTGGCTTGCTAGGTAGCAGCCTGGTGTGCTTCTGAGGTTGCAGGACTGCGCATGCGCGGCCCGCCGTGTAGCAAAGCCTCCAGGAGGTGGCTGGATGATTTGGGTTTCTATGCCTTGCCCAGTGTGCTGAGGTGCATTTGCATTTGCATTCCAACAGGATCAGCTTTAGCGGGAGGGGGAGTGACGCCTCTTAGCGGTAGTCAGTTGTTGCTCACAGCCCATCAGGCCCTGCTTATGCCTCCTTGACTGCACATGCGCCCCAGGGGTGCGGGGAAGCCTCTGGGCGGTGCCTGGAGGGTTAGGCGCTCTGTGACGTGATCAGGTTCTAGGCGCCACCTGCTGACGTGTGCCAGTGTTCCAAGTGGAGTTGCCATCGCGAAAGGGACGCGAAGGCCCTTAGGGGTTGGCTCTGACTGCTCACCAGTTCTCACGAGGCCAACAGGGGAAGTACAGGACCCTCCGGAGCCACCAATCGCTACACCTGGAATCCCCGCTGGGACGGGCTGGGTCCACTTTTCAACCCTCCGCTCGCGCTCCATCCACATCCTGGCTGAACCCGTGTTGGACAGCTCCCCCCCCACCCTCCTCTGCCCTTGCCAGTCCTGGAAGTGGCCGGTGTCTGAATCCGCCACCTCTCCTCTCCACCCATCCACGTCATCTGTTCGATGACAGCACAATGGAGATTCAAGGTCAGCAGGTGAGGGGTTATTGGTTCTCCTAACCGCACAGGTGACCGCTCCACTCTTGTTTGCCCTCTTGCCTGGCCTCTCTGGCCCACATCTCTCTGCCAGATCCTTCCTCCTACCGAGTAGCGGTGGGTCATAATGGCTATAGGCAGGAGCTGGCAATGCGGGGGCCGTTGGCTCACAGCCATAAGTTTAAGGCTCCTGCAGGGTGGCTATGCTCAGACACCAGGGAAAGGGAATTCTGACGCTTCCCTGCGTTGGCCAAGGCACCCTGGCTCCCAGCAATGCTATTCGTAGGCGTCATCATCACTCATGCGGATCGCCAACAGCAGTGGCTGCTTAGCATCCCCGGACTCATGTCTGGAGACCTTGGAGAAGCAGACAGCACTAAAGGCAGCCTTGCCAAATGAATGGTTTCCTGGGAATTTCAAGCAAGCAAGTATACGTGCACACACTTTGAATCGCATCTGTTCAACTTCATATCGGACACACTCCTGCCACCGCACATGGACAGGAAATTTCCTC
>NW_025959781.1:0-34748 GCF_023159225.1 Perognathus longimembris pacificus
CGCTTTCTCCACTTTACAATTTTTTTGTTATTATTTATCTATTCCTGAGAGTTTATCTTATTTTTTATTTGTTTATTTAAATGAAGTCGACCAGTTGCCTGCCCTTCCTTCCATTATCCGTCACCGAGACAAACTGAACAAAGTTCTGAGGTCGACCTTGTAAAGATAAGGATTCAGGTCTGTCTGCTGTTTACCTTTGCTCCTGCGCGCACTGCCCTTCTCTCCACATTTATGTGTTTGTTTGTTTGTCTATCTAATCTTTTGGGTTTTTATTTCTAATGAGGTCGACCAGTTGTCTATTTATTATTTTTTTTACTACGCATCAAGCTGCGCTGCTTGTCTTTGCTCCTGTGTGCTCGCGCACTCTCGCCTTTTCCACTTATTTTTATTTTTGATTTATTTTTGATTTATTTTGTCAATTTTAAAAAAAAAATACGCATCGTGCTGTGCTGTTTGTGTTTGCTTGAGTGCATTCGCGCGCTCTCGCTTTCTCCACTTTACAATTTTTTTTGTTATTATTTATCTATTCCTGAGAGTTTATCTTATTTTTTATTTGTTTATTTAAATGAAGTCGACCAGTTGCCTGCCCTTCCTTCCATTATCCGTCACCGAGACAAACTGAACAAAGTTCTGAGGTCCACCTTGTAAAGATAAGGATTCAGGTCTGTCTGCTGTTTACCTTTGCTCCTGCGCGCACTGCCCTTCTCTCCACATTTATGTGTTTGTTTGTTTGTCTATCTAATCTTTTGGGTTTTTATTTCTAATGAGGTCGACCAGTTGTCTATTTATTATTTTTTTTACTACGCATCAAGCTGCGCTGCTTGTCTTTGCTCCTGTGTGCTCGCGCACTCTCGCCTTTTCCACTTATTTTTATTTTGATTTATTTTGATTTATTTTGTCAATTTAAAAAAAATACGCATCGTGCTGTGCTGTTTGTGTTTGCTTGAGTGCATTCGCGCGCTCTCGCTTTCTCCACTTTACAATTTTTTTGTTATTATTTATCTATTCCTGAGAGTTTATCTTATTTTTTATTTGTTTATTTAAATGAAGTCGACCAGTTGCCTGCCCTTCCTTCCATTATCCGTCACCGAGACAAACTGAACAAAGTTCTGAGGTCGACCTTGTAAAGATAAGGATTCAGGTCTGTCTGCTGTTTACCTTTGCTCCTGCGCACACTGCCCTTCTCTCCACATTTATGTGTTTGTTTGTTTGTCTATCTAATCTTTTGGGTTTTTATTTCTAATGAGGTCGACCAGTTGTCTATTTATTATTTTTTTTACTACGCATCAAGCTGCGCTGCTTGTCTTTGCTCCTGTGTGCTCGCGCACTCTCGCCTTTTCCACTTATTTTTATTTTTGATTTATTTTTGATTTATTTTGTCAATTTTAATAAAAAATAGGCATCGTGCTGTGCTGTTTGTGTTTGCTTGAGTGCATTCGCGCGCTCTCGCTTTCTCCACTGTACAATTTATTTGTTATTATTTATCTATTCCTGAGAGTTTATCTTATTTTTTATTTGTTTATTTAAATGAAGTCGACCAGTTGCCTGCCCTTCCTTCCATTATCCGTCACCGAGACAAACTGAACAAAGTTCTGAGGTCGACCTTGTAAAGATAAGGATTCAGGTCTGTCTGCTGTTTACCTTTGCTCCTGCGCGCACTGCCCTTCTCTCCACATTTATGTGTTTGTTTGTTTGTCTATCTAATCTTTGGGGTTTTTATTTCTAATGAGGTCGACCAGTTGTCTATTTATTATTTTTTTACTACGCATCAAGCTGCGCTGCTTGTCTTTGCTCCTGTGTGCTCGCGCACTCTCGCCTTTTCCACTTATTTTTATTTTTGATTTATTTTTGATTATTTTGTCAATTTTAAAAAAAAATACGCATCGTGCTGTGCTGTTTGTGTTTGCTTGAGTGCATTCGCGCGCTCTCGCTTTCTCCACTTTACAATTTTTTTGTTATTATTTATCTATTCCTGAGAGTTTATCTTATTTTTTATTTGTTTATTTAAATGAAGTCGACCAGTTGCCTGCCCTTCCTTCCATTATCCGTCACCGAGACAAACTGAACAAAGTTCTGAGGTCGACCTTGTAAAGATAAGGATTCAGGTCTGTCTGCTGTTTACCTTTGCTCCTGCGCGCACTGCCCTTCTCTCCACATTTATGTGTTTGTTTGTTTGTCTATCTAATCTTTTGGGTTTTTATTTCTAATGAGGTCGACCAGTTGTCTATTTATTATTTTTTTTACTACGCATCAAGCTGCGCTGCTTGTCTTTGCTCCTGTGTGCTCGCGCACTCTCGCCTTTTCCACTTATTTTTATTTTTGATTTATTTTTGATTTATTTTGTCAATTTTAAAAAAAATACGCATCGTGCTGTGCTGTTTGTGTTTGCTTGAGTGCATTCGCGCGCTCTCGCTTTCTCCACTTTACAATTTTTTTGTTATTATTTATCTATTCCTGAGAGTTTATCTTATTTTTTATTTGTTTATTTAAATGAAGTCGACCAGTTGCCTGCCCTTCCTTCCATTATCCGTCACGAGACAAACTGAACAAAGTTCTGAGGTCGACCTTGTAAAGATAAGGATTCAGGTCTGTCTGCTGTTTACCTTTGCTCCTGCGCGCACTGCCCTTCTCTCCACATTTATGTGTTTGTTTGTTTGTCTATCTAATCTTTTGGGTTTTTATTTCTAATGAGGTCGACCAGTTGTCTATTTATTATTTTTTTTACTACGCATCAAGCTGCGCTGCTTGTCTTTGCTCCTGTGTGCTCGCGCACTCTCGCCTTTTCCACTTATTTTTATTTTTGATTTATTTTGATTTATTTTTCAATTAAAAAAAAATACGCATCGTGCTGTGCTGTTTGTGTTTGCTTGAGTGCATTCGCGCGCTCTCGCTTTCTCCACTTTACAATTTTTTTGTTATTATTTATCTATTCCTGAGAGTTTATCTTATTTTTTATTTGTTTATTTAAATGAAGTCGACCAGTTGCCTGCCCTTCCTTCCATTATCCGTCACCGAGACAAACTGAACAAAGTTCTGAGGTCGACCTTGTAAAGATAAGGATTCAGGTCTGTCTGCTGTTTACCTTTGCTCCTGCGCGCACTGCCTTCTCTCCACATTTATGTGTTTGTTTGTTTGTCTATCTAATCTTTTGGGTTTTTATTTCTAATGAGGTCGACCAGTTGTCTATTTATTATTTTTTTTACTACGCATCAAGCTGCGCTGCTTGTCTTTGCTCCTGTGTGCTCGCGCACTCTCGCCTTTTCCACTTATTTTATTTTTGATTTATTTTTGATTTATTTTGTCAATTTTAAAAAAATACGCATCGTGCTGTGCTGTTTGTGTTTGCTTGAGTGCATTCGCGCGCTCTCGCTTTCTCCACTTTACAATTTTTTTGTTATTATTTATCTATTCCTGAGAGTTTATCTTATTTTTTATTTGTTTATTTAAATGAAGTCGACCAGTTGCCTGCCCTTCCTTCCATTATCCGTCACCGAGACAAACTGAACAAAGTTCTGAGGTCGACCTTGTAAAGATAAGGATTCAGGTCTGTCTGCTGTTTACCTTTGCTCCTGCGCGCACTGCCCTTCTCTCCACATTTATGTGTTTGTTTGTTTGTCTATCTAATCTTTTGGGTTTTTATTTCTAATGAGGTCGACCAGTTGTCTATTTATTATTTTTTTTACTACGCATCAAGCTGCGCTGCTTGTCTTTGCTCCTGTGTGCTCGCGCACTCTCGCCTTTTCCACTTATTTTTATTTTTGATTTATTTTGATTTATTTTGTCAATTTAAAAAAAAATACGCATCGTGCTGTGCTGTTTGTGTTTGCTTGAGTGCATTCGCGCGCTCTCGCTTTCTCCACTTTACAATTTTTTTGTTATTATTTATCTATTCCTGAGAGTTTATCTTATTTTTTATTTGTTTATTTAAATGAAGTCGACCAGTTGCCTGCCCTTCCTTCCATTATCCGTCACCGAGACAAACTGAACAAAGTTCTGAGGTCGACCTTGTAAAGATAAGGATTCAGGTCTGTCTGCTGTTTACCTTTGCTCCTGCGCGCACTGCCCTTCTCTCCACATTTATGTGTTTGTTTGTTTGTCTATCTAATCTTTTGGGTTTTTATTTCTAATGAGGTCGACCAGTTGTCTATTTATTATTTTTTTTACTACGCATCAAGCTGCGCTGCTTGTCTTTGCTCCTGTGTGCTCGCGCACTCTCGCCTTTTCCACTTATTTTTATTTTTGATTTATTTTTGATTTATTTTGTCAATTTTAAAAAAAATACGCATCGTGCTGTGCTGTTTGTGTTTGCTTGAGTGCATTCGCGCGCTCTCGCTTTCTCCACTTTACAATTTTTTTGTTATTATTTATCTATTCCTGAGAGTTTATCTTATTTTTTATTTGTTTATTTAAATGAAGTCGACCAGTTGCCTGCCCTTCCTTCCATTATCCGTCACCGAGACAAACTGAACAAAGTTCTGAGGTCGACCTTGTAAAGATAAGGATTCAGGTCTGTCTGCTGTTTACCTTTGCTCCTGCGCGCACTGCCCTTCTCTCCACATTTATGTGTTTGTTTGTTTGTCTATCTAATCTTTTGGGTTTTTATTTCTAATGAGGTCGACCAGTTGTCTATTTATTATTTTTTTACTACGCATCAAGCTGCGCTGCTTGTCTTTGCTCCTGTGTGCTCGCGCACTCTCGCCTTTTCCACTTATTTTTATTTTTGATTTATTTTGTCAATTTTAAAAAAAAATACGCATCGTGCTGTGCTGTTTGTGTTTGCTTGAGTGCATTCGCGCGCTCTCGCTTTCTCCACTTTACAATTTTTTTGTTATTATTTATCTATTCCTGAGAGTTTATCTTATTTTTTATTTGTTTATTTAAATGAAGTCGACCAGTTGCCTGCCCTTCCTTCCATTATCCGTCACCGAGACAAACTGAACAAAGTTCTGAGGTCGACCTTGTAAAGATAAGGATTCAGGTCTGTCTGCTGTTTACCTTTGCTCCTGCGCGCACTGCCCTTCTCTCCACATTTATGTGTTTGTTTGTTTGTCTATCTAATCTTTTGGGTTTTTATTTCTAATGAGGTCGACCAGTTGTCTATTTATTATTTTTTTTACTACGCATCAAGCTGCGCTGCTTGTCTTTGCTCCTGTGTGCTCGCGCACTCTCGCCTTTTCCACTTATTTTTATTTTTGATTTATTTTTGATTTATTTTGTCAATTTAAAAAAAATACGCATCGTGCTGTGCTGTTTGTGTTTGCTTGAGTGCATTCGCGCGCTCTCGCTTTCTCCACTTTACAATTTTTTGTTATTATTTATCTATTCCTGAGAGTTTATCTTATTTTTTATTTGTTTATTTAAATGAAGTCGACCAGTTGCCTGCCCTTCCTTCCATTATCCGTCACCGAGACAAACTGAACAAAGTTCTGAGGTCGACCTTGTAAAGATAAGGATTCAGGTCTGTCTGCTGTTTACCTTTGCTCCTGCGCGCACTGCCCTTCTCTCCACATTTATGTGTTTGTTTGTTTGTCTATCTAATCTTTGGGGTTTTTATTTCTAATGAGGTCAACCAGTTGTCTATTTATTATTTTTTTTACTACGCATCAAGCTGCGCTGCTTGTCTTTGCTCCTGTGTGCTCGCGCACTCTCGCCTTTCCCACTTATTTTTATTTTGGATTTATTTTGTCAATTTAAAAAAAAAATACGCATCGTGCTGTGCTGTTTGTGTTTGCTTGAGTGCATTCGCGCGCTCTCGCTTTCTCCACTTTACAATTTTTTTGTTATTATTTATCTATTCGTGAGAGTTTATCTTATTTTTTATTTGTTTATTTAAATGAAGTCGACCAGTTGCCTGCCCTTCCTTCCATTATCCGTCACCGAGACAAACTGAACAAAGTTCTGAGGTCGACCTTGTAAAGATAAGGATTCAGGTCTGTCTGCTGTTTACCTTTGCTCCTGCGCGCACTGCCCTTCTCTCCACATTTATGTGTTTGTTTGTTTGTCTATCTAATCTTTTGGGTTTTTATTTCTAATGAGGTCGACCAGTTGTCTATTTATTATTTTTTTTACTACGCATCAAGCTGCGCTGCTTGTCTTTGCTCCTGTGTGCTCGCGCACTCTCGCCTTTTCCACTTATTTTTATTTTTTATTTATTTTTGATTTATTTTGTCAATTTTAAAAAAAAATACGCATCGTGCTGTGCTGTTTGTGTTTGCTTGAGTGCATTCGCGCGCTCTCGCTTTCTCCACTTTACAATTTTTTTGTTATTATTTATCTATTCCTGAGAGTTTATCTTATTTTTTATTTGTTTATTTAAATGAAGTCGACCAGTTGCCTGCCCTTCCTTCCATTATCCGTCATGAGACAAACTGAACAAAGTTCTGAGGTCGACCTTGTAAAGATAAGGATTCAGGTCTGTCTGCTGTTTACCTTTGCTCCTGCGCGCACTGCCCTTCTCTCCACATTTATGTGTTTGTTTGTTTGTCTATCTAATCTTTTGGGTTTTTATTTCTAATGAGGTCGACCAGTTGTCTATTTATTATTTTTTTAACTACGCATCAAGCTGCGCTGCTTGTCTTTGCTCCTGTGTGCTCGCGCACTCTCGCCTTTTCCACTTATTTTTATTTTTGATTTATTTTTGATTTATTTTTTCAATTTTAAAAAAAAAATACGCATCGTGCTGTGCTGTTTGTGTTTGCTTGAGTGAATTCGCGCGCTCTCGCTTTCTCCACTTTACAATTTTTTTGTTATTATTTATCTATTCCTGAGAGTTTATCTTATTTTTTATTTGTTTATTTAAATGAAGTCGACCAGTTGCCTGCCCTTCCTTCCATTATCCGTCACCGAGACAAACTGTACAAAGTTCTGAGGTCCACCTTGTAAAGATAAGGATTCAGGTCTGTCTGCTGTTTACCTTTGCTCCTGCGCGCACTGCCCTTCTCTCCACATTTATGTGTTTGTTTGTTTGTCTATCTAATCTTTTGGGTTTTTATTTCTAATGAGGTCGACCAGTTGTCTATTTATTATTTTTTTTACTACGCATCAAGCTGCGCTGCTTGTCTTTGCTCCTGTGTGCTCGCGCACTCTCGCCTTTTCCACTTATTTTTAGTTTTGATTTATTTGTGATTTATTTTGTCAATTTTAAAAAAATACGCATCGTGCTGTGCTGTTTGTGTTTGCTTGAGTGCATTCGCGCGCTCTCGCTTTCTCCACTTTACAATTTTTTTGTTATTATTTATCTATTCCTGAGAGTTTATCTTATTTTTTATTTGTTTATTTAAATGAAGTCGACCAGTTGCCTGCCCTTCCTTCCATTATCCGTCACCGAGACAAACTGAACAAAGTTCTGAGGTCGACCTTGTAAAGATAAGGATTCAGGTCTGTCTGCTGTTTACCTTTGCTCCTGCGTGCACTGCCCTTCTCTCCACATTCATGTGTTTGTTTGTTTGTCTATCTAATCTTTTGGGTTTTTATTTCTAATGAGGTCGACCAGTTGTCTATTTATTATTTTTTTTACTACGCATCAAGCTGCGCTGCTTGTCTTTGCTCCTGTGTGCTCGCGCACTCTCGCCTTTTCCACTTATTTTTATTTTTGATTTATTTTTGATTTATTTTGTCAATTTTAAAAAAAATAGCATCGTGCTGTGCTGTTTGTGTTTGCTTGAGTGCATTCGCGCGCTCTCGCTTTCTCCACTTTACAATTTTTTGTTATTATTTATCTATTCCTGAGAGTTTATCTTATTTTTTATTTGTTTATTTAAATGAAGTCGACCAGTTGCCTGCCCTTCCTTCCATTATCCGTCACCGAGACAAACTGAACAAAGTTCTGAGGTCGACCTTGTAAAGATAAGGATTCAGGTCTGTCTGCTGTTTACCTTTGCTCCTGCGCGCACTGCCCTTCTCTCCACATTTATGTGTTTGTTTGTTTGTCTATCTAATCTTTTGGGTTTTTATTTCTAATGAGGTCGACCAGTTGTCTATTTATTATTTTTTTTTACTACGCAACAAGCTGCGCTGCTTGTCTTTGCTCCTGTGTGCTCGCGCACTCTCGCCTTTTCCACTTATTTTTATTTTTGATTTATTTTGATTTATTTTGTCAATTTAAAAAAATACGCATCGTGCTGTGCTGTTTGTGTTTGCTTGAGTGCATTCGCGCGCTCTCGCTTTCTCCACTTTACAATTTTTTTGTTATTATTTATCTATTCGTGAGAGTTTATCTTATTTTTTATTTGTTTATTTAAATGAAGTCGACCAGTTGCCTGCCCTTCCTTCCATTATCCGTCACCGAGACAAACTGAACAAAGTTCTGAGGTCGACCTTGTAAAGATAAGGATTCAGGTCTGTCTGCTGTTTACCTTTGCTCCTGCGCGCACTGCCCTTCTCTCCACATTTATGTGTTTGTTTGTTTGTCTATCTAATCTTTGGGGTTTTTATTTCTAATGAGGTCAACCAGTTGTCTATTTATTATTTTTTTTACTACGCATCAAGCTGCGCTGCTTGTCTTTGCTCCTGTGTGCTCGCGCACTCTCGCCTTTCCCACTTATTTTTATTTTGGATTTATTTTGTCAATTTAAAAAAAAATACGCATCGTGCTGTGCTGTTTGTGTTTGCTTGAGTGCATTCGCGCGCTCTCGCTTTCTCCACTTTACAATTTTTTTGTTATTATTTATCTATTCCTGAGAGTTTATCTTATTTTTTATTTGTTTATTTAAATGAAGTCGACCAGTTGCCTGCCCTTCCTTCCATTATCCGTCACCGAGACAAACTGAACAAAGTTCTGAGGTCGACCTTGTAAAGATAAGGATTCAGGTCTGTCTGCTGTTTACCTTTGCTCCTGCGCGCACTGCCCTTCTCTCCACATTTATGTGTTTGTTTGTTTGTCTATCTAATCTTTTGGGTTTTTATTTCTAATGAGGTCGACCAGTTGTCTATTTATTATTTTTTTTCTACGCATCAAGCTGCGCTGCTTGTCTTTGCTCCTGTGTGCTCGCGCACTCTCGCCTTTTCCACTTATTTTTATTTTTGATTTATTTTGTCAATTTTAAAAAAAATACGCATCGTGCTGTGCTGTTTGTGTTTGCTTGAGTGCATTCGCGCGCTCTCGCTTTCTCCACTTTACAATTTTTTTGTTATTATTTATCTATTCCTGAGAGTTTATCTTATTTTTTATTTGTTTATTTAAATGAAGTCGACCAGTTGCCTGCCCTTCCTTCCATTATCCGTCACCGAGACAAACTGAACAAAGTTCTGAGGTCGACCTTGTAAAGATAAGGATTCAGGTCTGTCTGCTGTTTACCTTTGCTCCTGCGCGCACTGCCCTTCTCTCCACATTTATGTGTTTGTTTGTTTGTCTATCTAATCTTTTGGGTTTTTATTTCTAATGAGGTCGACCAGTTGTCTATTTATTATTTTTTTTACTACGCATCAAGCTGCGCTGCTTGTCTTTGCTCCTGTGTGCTCGCGCACTCTCGCCTTTTCCACTTATTTTTATTTTTGATTTATTTTTGATTTATTTCGTCAATTTAAAAAAAAATCCGCATCGTGCTGTGCTGTTTGTGTTTGCTTGAGTGCATTCGCGCGCTCTCGCTTTCTCCACTTTACAATTTTTTTGTTATTATTTATCTATTCCTGAGAGTTTATCTTATTTTTTATTTGTTTATTTAAATGAAGTCGACCAGTTGCCTGCCCTTCCTTCCATTATCCGTCACCGAGACAAACTGAACAAAGTTCTGAGGTCGACCTTGTAAAGATAAGGATTCAGGTCTGTCTGCTGTTTACCTTTGCTCCTGCGCGCACTGCCCTTCTCTCCACATTTATGTGTTTGTTTGTTTGTCTATCTAATCTTTTGGGTTTTTATTTCTAATGAGGTCGACCAGTTGTCTATTTATTATTTTTTTTACTACGCATCAAGCTGCGCTGCTTGTCTTTGCTCCTGTGTGCTCGCGCACTCTCGCCTTTTCCACTTATTTTTATTTTTGATTTATTTTGTCAATTTAAAAAAAAATACGCATCGTGCTGTGCTGTTTGTGTTTGCTTGAGTGCATTCGCGCGCTCTCGCTTTCTCCACTTTACAATTTTTTTGTTATTATTTATCTATTCCTGAGAGTTTATCTTATTTTTTATTTGTTTATTTAAATGAAGTCGACCAGTTGCCTGCCCTTCCTTCCATTATCCGTCACCGAGACAAACTGAACAAAGTTCTGAGGTCGACCTTGTAAAGATAAGGATTCAGGTCTGTCTGCTGTTTACCTTTGCTCCTGCGCACTGCCCTTCTCTCCACATTTATGTGTTTGTTTGTTTGTCTATCTAATCTTTTGGGTTTTTATTTCTAATGAGGTCGACCAGTTGTCTATTTATTATTTTTTTTACTACGCATCAAGCTGCGCTGCTTGTCTTTGCTCCTGTGTGCTCGCGCACTCTCGCCTTTTCCACTTATTTTTATTTTTGATTTATTTTGTCAATTTTAAAAAAAATACGCATCGTGCTGTGCTGTTTGTGTTTGCTTGAGTGCATTCGCGCGCTCTCGCTTTCTCCACTTTACAATTTTTTTGTTATTATTTATCTATTCCTGAGAGTTTATCTTATTTTTTATTTGTTTATTTAAATGAAGTCGACCAGTTGCCTGCCCTTCCTTCCATTATCCGTCACCGAGACAAACTGAACAAAGTTCTGAGGTCGACCTTGTAAAGATAAGGATTCAGTCTGTCTGCTGTTTACCTTTGCTCCTGCGCGCACTGCCCTTCTCTCCACATTTATGTGTTTGTTTGTTTGTCTATCTAATCTTTTGGGTTTTTATTTCTAATGAGGTCGACCAGTTGTCTATTTATTATTTTTTTTACTACGCATCAAGCTGCGCTGCTTGTCTTTGCTCCTGTGTGCTCGCGCACTCTCGCCTTTCCACTTATTTTTATTTTTGATTTATTTTGTCAATTTAAAAAAAAATACGCATCGTGCTGTGCTGTTTGTGTTTGCTTGAGTGCATTCGCGCGCTCTCGCTTTCTCCACTTTACAATTTTTTTGTTATTATTTATCTATTCCTGAGAGTTTATCTTATTTTTTATTTGTTTATTTAAATGAAGTCGACCAGTTGCCTGCCCTTCCTTCCATTATCCGTCACCGAGACAAACTGAACAAAGTTCTGAGGTCGACCTTGTAAAGATAAGGATTCAGGTCTGTCTGCTGTTTACCTTTGCTCCTGCGCGCACTGCCCTTCTCTCCACATTTATGTGTTTGTTTGTTTGTCTATCTAATCTTTGGGGTTTTTATTTCTAATGAGGTCGACCAGTTGTCTATTTATTATTTTTTTTACTACGCATCAAGCTGCGCTGCTTGTCTTTGCTCCTGTGTGCTCGCGCACTCTCGCCTTTCCCACTTATTTTTATTTTTGATTTATTTTTTATTTATTTTGTCAATTTTAAAAAAAATACGCATCGTGCTGTGCTGTTTGTGTTTGCTTGAGTGCATTCGCGCGCTCTCGCTTTCTCCACTTTACAATTTTTTTGTTATTATTTATCTATTCGTGAGAGTTTATCTTATTTTTTATTTGTTTATTTAAATGAAGTCGACCAGTTGCCTGCCCTTCCTTCCATTATCCGTCACCGAGACAAACTGAACAAAGTTCTGAGGTCGACCTTGTAAAGATAAGGATTCAGGTCTGTCTGCTGTTTACCTTTGCTCCTGCGCGCACTGCCCTTCTCTCCACATTTATGTGTTTGTTTGTTTGTCTATCTAATCTTTTGGGTTTTTATTTCTAATGAGGTCGACCAGTTGTCTATTTATTATTTTTTTTACTACGCATCAAGCTGCGCTGCTTGTCTTTGCTCCTGTGTGCTCGCGCACTCTCGCCTTTTCCACTTATTTTTATTTTTGATTTATTTTTGATTTATTTTGTCAATTTTAAAAAAAAATACGCATCGTGCTGTGCTGTTTGTGTTTGCTTGAGTGCATTCGCGCGCTCTCGCTTTCTCCACTTTACAATTTTTTTGTTATTATTTATCTATTCCTGAGAGTTTATCTTATTTTTTATTTGTTTATTTAAATGAAGTCGACCAGTTGCCTGCCCTTCCTTCCATTATCCGTCACCGAGACAAACTGAACAAAGTTCTGAGGTCGACCTTGTAAAGATAAGGATTCAGGTCTGTCTGCTGTTTACCTTTGCTCCTGCGCGCACTGCCCTTCTCTCCACATTTATGTGTTTGTTTGTTTGTCTATCTAATCTTTTGGGTTTTTATTTCTAATGAGGTCGACCAGTTGTCTATTTATTATTTTTTTACTACGCATCAAGCTGCGCTGCTTGTCTTTGCTCCTGTGTGCTCGCGCACTCTCGCCTTTTCCACTTATTTTTATTTTTGATTTATTTTTGATTTATTTTGTCAATTTTAAAAAATACGCATCGTGCTGTGCTGTTTGTGTTTGCTTGAGTGCATTCGCGCGCTCTCGCTTTCTCCACTTTACAATTTTTTTGTTATTATTTATGTATTCCTGAGAGTTTATCTTATTTTTTATTTGTTTATTTAAATGAAGTCGACCAGTTGCCTGCCCTTCCTTCCATTATCCGTCACCGAGACAAACTGAACAAAGTTCTGAGGTCCACCTTGTAAAGATAAGGATTCAGGTCTGTCTGCTGTTTACCTTTGCTCCTGCGCGCACTGCCCTTCTCTCCACATTTATGTGTTTGTTTGTTTGTCTATCTAATCTTTTGGGTTTTTATTTCTAATGAGGTCGACCAGTTGTCTATTTATTATTTTTTTTACTACGCATCAAGCTGCGCTGCTTGTCTTTGCTCCTGTGTGCTCGCGCACTCTCGCCTTTTCCACTTATTTTTAGTTTTGATTTATTTGTGATTTATTTTGTCAATTTTAAAAATATACGCATCGTGCTGTGCTGTTTGTGTTTGCTTGAGTGCATTCGCGCGCTCTCGCTTTCTCCACTTTACAATTTTTTTGTTATTATTTATGTATTCCTGAGAGTTTATCTTATTTTTTATTTGTTTATTTAAATGAAGTCGACCAGTTGCCTGCCCTTCCTTCCATTATCCGTCACCGAGACAAACTGAACAAAGTTCTGAGGTCGACCTTGTAAAGATAAGGATTCAGGTCTGTCTGCTGTTTACCTTTGCTCCTGCGCGCACTGCCCTTCTCTCCACATTTATGTGTTTGTTTGTTTGTCTATCTAATCTTTTGGGTTTTTATTTCTAATGAGGTCGACCAGTTGTCTATTTATTATTTTTTTTACTACGCATCAAGCTGCGCTGCTTGTCTTTGCTCCTGTGTGCTCGCGCACTCTCGCCTTTTCCACTTATTTTTATTTTTGATTTATTTTTGATTTATTTTGTCAATTTAAAAAAAAATAGCATCGTGCTGTGCTGTTTGTGTTTGCTTGAGTGCATTCGCGCGCTCTCGCTTTCTCCACTTTACAATTTTTTTGTTATTATTTATCTATTCCTGAGAGTTTATCTTATTTTTTATTTGTTTATTTAAATGAAGTCGACCAGTTGCCTGCCCTTCCTTCCATTATCCGTCACCGAGACAAACTGAACAAAGTTCTGAGGTCGACCTTGTAAAGATAAGGATTCAGGTCTGTCTGCTGTTTACCTTTGCTCCTGCGCGCACTGCCCTTCTCTCCACATTTATGTGTTTGTTTGTTTGTCTATCTAATCTTTTGGGTTTTTATTTCTAATGAGGTCGACCAGTTGTCTATTTATTATTTTTTTTACTACGCATCAAGCTGCGCTGCTTGTCTTTGCTCCTGTGTGCTCGCGCACTCTCGCCTTTCCCACTTATTTTTATTTTTGATTTATTTTGTCAATTTAAAAAAAAATACGCATCGTGCTGTGCTGTTTGTGTTTGCTTGAGTGCATTCGCGCGCTCTCGCTTTCTCCACTTTACAATTTTTTTGTTATTATTTATCTATTCCTGAGAGTTTATCTTATTTTTTATTTGTTTATTTAAATGAAGTCGACCAGTTGCCTGCCCTTCCTTCCATTATCCGTCACCGAGACAAACTGAACAAAGTTCTGAGGTCGACCTTGTAAAGATAAGGATTCAGGTCTGTCTGCTGTTTACCTTTGCTCCTGCGCGCACTGCCCTTCTCTCCACATTTATGTGTTTGTTTGTTTGTCTATCTAATCTTTGGGGTTTTTATTTCTAATGAGGTCGACCAGTTGTCTATTTATTATTTTTTTAACTACGCATCAAGCTGCGCTGCTTGTCTTTGCTCCTGTGTGCTCGCGCACTCTCGCCTTTTCCACTTATTTTTATTTTTGATTTATTTTTGATTTATTTTTTCAATTTTAAAAAAAAATACGCATCGTGCTGTGCTGTTTGTGTTTGCTTGAGTGAATTCGCGCGCTCTCGCTTTCTCCACTTTACAATTTTTTTGTTATTATTTATCTATTCCTGAGAGTTTATCTTATTTTTTATTTGTTTATTTAAATGAAGTCGACCAGTTGCCTGCCCTTCCTTCCATTATCCGTCACCGAGACAAACTGTACAAAGTTCTGAGGTCCACCTTGTAAAGATAAGGATTCAGGTCTGTCTGCTGTTTACCTTTGCTCCTGCGCGCACTGCCCTTCTCTCCACATTTATGTGTTTGTTTGTTTGTCTATCTAATCTTTTGGGTTTTTATTTCTAATGAGGTCGACCAGTTGTCTATTTATTATTTTTTTTACTACGCATCAAGCTGCGCTGCTTGTCTTTGCTCCTGTGTGCTCGCGCACTCTCGCCTTTTCCACTTATTTTTAGTTTTGATTTATTTGTGATTTATTTTGTCAATTTTAAAAATATACGCATCGTGCTGTGCTGTTTGTGTTTGCTTGAGTGCATTCGCGCGCTCTCGCTTTCTCCACTTTACAATTTTTTTGTTATTATTTGTGTATTCCTGAGAGTTTATCTTATTTTTTATTTGTTTATTTAAATGAAGTCGACCAGTTGCCTGCCCTTCCTTCCATTATCCGTCACCGAGACAAACTGAACAAAGTTCTGAGGTCGACCTCGTAAAGATAAGGATTCAGGTCTGTCTGCTGTTTACCTTTGCTCCTGCGTGCACTGCCCTTGTCTCCACATTCATGTGTTTGTTTGTTTGTCTATCTAATCTTTTGGGTTTTTATTTCTAATGAGGTCGACCAGTTGTCTATTTATTATTTTTTTTACTACGCATCAAGCTGCGCTGCTTGTCTTTGCTCCTGTGTGCTCGCGCACTCTCGCCTTTTCCACTTATTTTTATTTTTGATTTATTTTTGATTTATTTTGTCAATTTTAATAAAAAATAGGCATCGTGCTGTGCTGTTTGTGTTTGCTTGAGTGCATTCGCGCGCTCTCGCTTTCTCCACTGTACAATTTATTTGTTATTATTTATCTATTCCTGAGAGTTTATCTTATTTTTTATTTGTTTATTTAAATGAAGTCGACCAGTTGCCTGCCCTTCCTTCCATTATCCGTCACCGAGACAAACTGAACAAAGTTCTGAGGTCGACCTTGTAAAGATAAGGATTCAGTTCTGTCTGCTGTTTACCTTTGCTCCTGCGCGCACTGCCCTTCTCTCCACATTTATGTGTTTGTTTGTTTGTCTATCTAATCTTTGGGGTTTTTATTTCTAATGAGGTCGACCAGTTGTCTATTTATTATTTTTTTAACTACGCATCAAGCTGCGCTGCTTGTCTTTGCTCCTGTGTGCTCGCGCACTCTCGCCTTTTCCACTTATTTTTATTTTTGATTTATTTTTGATTTATTTTTTCAATTTTAAAAAAAAAATACGCATCGTGCTGTGCTGTTTGTGTTTGCTTGAGTGAATTCGCGCGCTCTCGCTTTCTCCACTTTACAATTTTTTTGTTATTATTTATCTATTCCTGAGAGTTTATCTTATTTTTTATTTGTTTATTTAAATGAAGTCGACCAGTTGCCTGCCCTTCCTTCCATTATCCGTCACCGAGACAAACTGTACAAAGTTCTGAGGTCCACCTTGTAAAGATAAGGATTCAGGTCTGTCTGCTGTTTACCTTTGCTCCTGCGCGCACTGCCCTTCTCTCCACATTTATGTGTTTGTTTGTTTGTCTATCTAATCTTTTGGGTTTTTATTTCTAATAAGGTCGACCAGTTGTCTATTTATTATTTTTTTTACTACGCATCAAGCTGCGCTGCTTGTCTTTGCTCCTGTGTGCTCGCGCACTCTCGCCTTTTCCACTTATTTTTAGTTTTGATTTATTTGTGATTTATTTTGTCAATTTTAAAAATATACGCATCGTGCTGTGCTGTTTGTGTTTGCTTGAGTGCATTCGCGCGCTCTCGCTTTCTCCACTTTACAATTTTTTTGTTATTATTTGTGTATTCCTGAGAGTTTATCTTATTTTTTATTTGTTTATTTAAATGAAGTCGACCAGTTGCCTGCCCTTCCTTCCATTATCCGTCACCGAGACAAACTGAACAAAGTTCTGAGGTCGACCTCGTAAAGATAAGGATTCAGGTCTGTCTGCTGTTTACCTTTGCTCCTGCGTGCACTGCCCTTGTCTCCACATTCATGTGTTTGTTTGTTTGTCTATCTAATCTTTTGGGTTTTTATTTCTAATGAGGTCGACCAGTTGTCTATTTATTATTTTTTTTACTACGCATCAAGCTGCGCTGCTTGTCTTTGCTCCTGTGTGCTCGCGCACTCTCGCCTTTTCCACTTATTTTTATTTTTGATTTATTTTGTCATTTTTAAAAAAAAATACGCATCGTGTTATGCTGTTTGTGTTTGCTTGAGTGCATTCGCGCGCTCTCGCTTTCTCCACTTTACAATTTTTTTGTTATTATTTATCTATTCCTGAGAGATTATCTTATGTTTTATTTGTTTATTTAAATGAAGTCGACCAGTTGCCTGCCCTTCCTTCCATTATCCGTCACCGAGACAAACTGAACAAAGTTCTGAGGTCGACCTTGTAAAGATAAGGATTCAGGTCTGTCTGCTGTTTACCTTTGCTCCTGCGCGCACTGCCCTTCTCTCCACATTTATGTGTTTGTTTGTTTGTCTATCTAATCTTTTGGGTTTTTATTTCTAATGAGGTCGACCAGTTGTCTATTTATTATTTTTTTTAATACGCATCAAGCTGCGCTGCTTGTCTTTGCTCCTGTGTGCTGGCGCACTCACGCCTTTTCCACTTATTTTTATTTTTGATTTATTTTTGATTTATTTTGTCAATTTAAAAAAAAATACGCATCGTGCTGTGCTGTTTGTGTTTGCTTGAGTGCATATGCCCTCTCACGCTTTCTCCACTTTACAATTTTTTTGTTATTATTTATCTATTCCTGAGAGTTTATCTTATTTTTTATTTGTTTATTTAAATGAAGTCGACCAGTTGCCTGCCCTTCCTTCCATTATCCGTCACCGAGACAAACTGTACAAAGTTCTCAGGTCGACCTTGTAAAGATAAGGATTCAGGTCTGTCTGCTGTTTACCTTTGCTCCTGCGCGCACTGCCCTTCTCTCCACATTTATGTGTTTGTTTGTTTGTCTATCTAATCTTTTGGGTTTTTATTTCTAATGAGGTCGACCAGTTGTCTATTTATTATTTTTTTTACTACGCATCAAGCTGCGCTGCTTGTCTTTGCTCCTGTGTGCTCACGAACTCTCGCCTTTTCCACTTATTTTTATTTTTGATTTATTTTTGATTTATTTTGTCAATTTAAAAAAAAATACGCATCGTGCTGTGCTGTTTGTGTTTGCTTGAGTGCATTCGCGCGCTCTCGCTTTCTCCACTTTACAATTTTTTTGTTATTATTTATCTATTCCTGAGAGTTTATCTTATTTTTTATTTGTTTATTTAAATGAAGTCGACCAGTTGCCTGACTTTCCTTCCATTATCCGTCACAGAGACAAACTGAACAAAGTTCTGAGGTCGACCTTGTAAAGATAAGGATTCAGGTCTGTCTGCTGTTTACCTTTGCTCCTGCGCGCACTGCCCTTCTCTCCACATTTATGTGTTTGTTTGTTTGTCTATCTAATCTTTTGGGTTTTTATTTCTAATGAGGTCGACCAGTTGTCTATTTATTATTTTTTTTACTACGCATCAAGCTGCGCTGCTTGTCTTTGCTCCTGTGTGCTCGCGCACTCTCGCCTTTTCCACTTATTTTTATTTTTGGATTTATTTTGTCAATTTTAAAAAAAATACGCATCGTGCTGTGCTGTTTGTGTTTGCTTGAGTGCATTCGCGCGCTCTCGCTTTCTCCACTTTACAATTTTTTTGTTATTATTTATCTATTCCTGAGAGTTTATCTTATTTTTTATTTGTTTATTTAAATGAAGTCGACCAGTTGCCTGCCCTTCCTTCCATTATCCGTCACCGAGACAAACTGAACAAAGTTCTGAGGTCGACCTTGTAAAGATAAGGATTCAGGTCTGTCTGCTGTTTACCTTTGCTCCTGCGCGCACTGCCCTTCTCTCCACATTTATGTGTTTGTTTGTTTGTCTATCTAATCTTTTGGGTTTTTATTTCTAATGAGGTCGACCAGTTGTCTATTTATTATTTTTTTTCTACGCATCAAGCTGCGCTGCTTGTCTTTGCTCCTGTGTGCTCGCGCACTCTCGCCTTTTCCACTTATTTTTATTTTTGATTTATTTTGTCAATTTTAAAAAAAAATACGCATCGTGCTGTGCTGTTTGTGTTTGCTTGAGTGCATTCGCGCGCTCTCGCTTTCTCCACTTTACAATTTTTTTGTTATTATTTATCTATTCCTGAGAGTTTATCTTATTTTTTATTTGTTTATTTAAATGAAGTCGACCAGTTGCCTGCCCTTCCTTCCATTATCCGTCACCGAGACAAACTGAACAAAGTTCTGAGGTCGACCTTGTAAAGATAAGGATTCAGGTCTGTCTGCTGTTTACCTTTGCTCCTGCGCGCACTGCCCTTCTCTCCACATTTATGTGTTTGTTTGTTTGTCTATCTAATCTTTTGGGTTTTTATTTCTAATGAGGTCGACCAGTTGTCTATTTATTATTTTTTTTACTACGCATCAAGCTGCGCTGCTTGTCTTTGCTCCTGTGTGCTCGCGCACTCTCGCCTTTTCCACTTATTTTTATTTTTGATTTATTTTTGATTTATTTTGTCAATTTAAAAAAAAATACGCATCGTGCTGTGCTGTTTGTGTTTGCTTGAGTGCATTCGCGCGCTCTCGCTTTCTCCACTTTACAATTTTTTTGTTATTATTTATCTATTCCTGAGAGTTTATCTTATTTTTTATTTGTTTATTTAAATGAAGTCGACCAGTTGCCTGCCCTTCCTTCCATTATCCGTCACCGAGACAAACTGAACAAAGTTCTGAGGTCGACCTTGTAAAGATAAGGATTCAGGTCTGTCTGCTGTTTACCTTTGCTCCTGCGCGCACTGCCCTTCTCTCCACATTTATGTGTTTGTTTGTTTGTCTATCTAATCTTTGGGGTTTTTATTTCTAATGAGGTCAACCAGTTGTCTATTTATTATTTTTTTTACTACGCATCAAGCTGCGCTGCTTGTCTTTGCTCCTGTGTGCTCGCGCACTCTCGCCTTTCCCACTTATTTTTATTTTGATTTATTTTGTCAATTTAAAAAAAAAATACGCATCGTGCTGTGCTGTTTGTGTTTGCTTGAGTGCATTCGCGCGCTCTCGCTTTCTCCACTTTACAATTTTTTTGTTATTATTTATCTATTCGTGAGAGTTTATCTTATTTTTTATTTGTTTATTTAAATGAAGTCGACCAGTTGCCTGCCCTTCCTTCCATTATCCGTCACCGAGACAAACTGAACAAAGTTCTGAGGTCGACCTTGTAAAGATAAGGATTCAGGTCTGTCTGCTGTTTACATTTGCTCCTGCGCGCACTGCCCTTCTCTCCACATTTATGTGTTTGTTTGTTTGTCTATCTAATCTTTTGGGTTTTTATTTCTAATGAGGTCAACCAGTTGTCTATTTATTATTTTTTTTACTACGCATCAAGCTGCGCTGCTTGTCTTTGCTCCTGTGTGCTCGCGCACTCTCGCCTTTTCCACTTATTTTTATTTTTGATTTATTTTGTCAATTTTAAAAAAAAATACGCATCGTGCTGTGCTGTTTGTGTTTGCTTGAGTGCATTCGCGCGCTCTCGCTTTCTCCACTTTACAATTTTTTTGTTATTATTTATCTATTCCTGAGAGTTTATCTTATTTTTTATTTGTTTATTTAAATGAAGTCGACCAGTTGCCTGCCCTTCCTTCCATTATCCGTCACCGAGACAAACTGAACAAAGTTCTGAGGTCGACCTTGTAAAGATAAGGATTCAGGTCTGTCTGCTGTTTACCTTTGCTCCTGCGCGCACTGCCCTTCTCTCCACATTTATGTGTTTGTTTGTTTGTCTATCTAATCTTTTGGGTTTTTATTTCTAATGAGGTCGACCAGTTGTCTATTTATTATTTTTTTACTACGCATCAAGCTGCGCTGCTTGTCTTTGCTCCTGTGTGCTCGCGCACTCTCGCCTTTTCCACTTATTTTTATTTTTGATTTATTTTTGATTTATTTTTCAATTTTAAAAAAAAAATACGCATCGTGCTGTGCTGTTTGTGTTTGCTTGAGTGCATTCGCGCGCTCTCGCTTTCTCCACTTTACAATTTTTTTGTTATTATTTATCTATTCCTGAGAGTTTATCTTATTTTTTATTTGTTTATTTAAATGAAGTCGACCAGTTGCCTGCCCTTCCTTCCATTATCCGTCACCGAGACAAACTGAACAAAGTTCTGAGGTCCACCTTGTAAAGATAAGGATTCAGGTCTGTCTGCTGTTTACCTTTGCTCCTGCGCGCACTGCCCTTCTCTCCACATTTATGTGTTTGTTTGTTTGTCTATCTAATCTTTTGGGTTTTTATTTCTAATGAGGTCGACCAGTTGTCTATTTATTATTTTTTTTACTACGCATCAAGCTGCGCTGCTTGTCTTTGCTCCTGTGTGCTCGCGCACTCTCGCCTTTTCCACTTATTTTTAGTTTTGATTTATTTGTGATTTATTTTGTCAATTTTAAAAAAATACGCATCGTGCTGTGCTGTTTGTGTTTGCTTGAGTGCATTCGCGCGCTCTCGCTTTCTCCACTTTACAATTTTTTTGTTATTATTTATCTATTCCTGAGAGTTTATCTTATTTTTTATTTGTTTATTTAAATGAAGTCGACCAGTTGCCTGCCCTTCCTTCCATTATCCGTCACCGAGACAAACTGAACAAAGTTCTGAGGTCCACCTTGTAAAGATAAGGATTCAGGTCTGTCTGCTGTTTACCTTTGCTCCTGCGCGCACTGCCCTTCTCTCCACATTTATGTGTTTGTTTGTTTGTCTATCTAATCTTTTGGGTTTTTATTTCTAATGAGGTCGACCAGTTGTCTATTTATTATTTTTTTTACTACGCATCAAGCTGCGCTGCTTGTCTTTGCTCCTGTGTGCTCGCGCACTCTCGCCTTTTCCACTTATTTTTATTTTTGATTTATTTTTGATTTATTTTGTCAATTTTAAAAAAAATACGCATCGTGCTGTGCTGTTTGTGTTTGCTTGAGTGCATTCGCGCGCTCTCGCTTTCTCCACTTTACAATTTTTTTGTTATTATTTATCTATTCCTGAGAGTTTATCTTATTTTTTATTTGTTTATTTAAATGAAGTCGACCAGTTGCCTGCCCTTCCTTCCATTATCCGTCACCGAGACAAACTGAACAAAGTTCTGAGGTCGACCTTGTAAAGATAAGGATTCAGGTCTGTCTGCTGTTTACCTTTGCTCCTGCGCGCACTGCCCTTCTCTCCACATTTATGTGTTTGTTTGTTTGTCTATCTAATCTTTTGGGTTTTTATTTCTAATGAGGTCGACCAGTTGTCTATTTATTATTTTTTTTACTACGCATCAAGCTGCGCTGCTTGTCTTTGCTCCTGTGTGCTCGCGCACTCTCGCCTTTTCCACTTATTTTTATTTTTGATTTATTTTTGATTTATTTTGTCAATTTAAAAAAAATACGCATCGTGCTGTGCTGTTTGTGTTTGCTTGAGTGCATTCGCGCGCTCTCGCTTTCTCCACTTTACAATTTTTTGTTATTATTTATCTATTCCTGAGAGTTTATCTTATTTTTTATTTGTTTATTTAAATGAAGTCGACCAGTTGCCTGCCCTTCCTTCCATTATCCGTCACCGAGACAAACTGAACAAAGTTCTGAGGTCGACCTTGTAAAGATAAGGATTCAGGTCTGTCTGCTGTTTACCTTTGCTCCTGCGCGCACTGCCCTTCTCTCCACATTTATGTGTTTGTTTGTTTGTCTATCTAATCTTTGGGTTTTTATTTCTAATGAGGTCGACCAGTTGTCTATTTATTATTTTTTTTACTACGCATCAAGCTGCGCTGCTTGTCTTTGCTCCTGTGTGCTCGCGCACTCTCGCCTTTCCCACTTATTTTTATTTTTGATTTATTTTGTCAATTTAAAAAAAAATACGCATCGTGCTGTGCTGTTTGTGTTTGCTTGAGTGCATTCGCGCGCTCTCGCTTTCTCCACTTTACAATTTTTTTGTTATTATTTATCTATTCGTGAGAGTTTATCTTATTTTTTATTTGTTTATTTAAATGAAGTCGACCAGTTGCCTGCCCTTCCTTCCATTATCCGTCACCGAGACAAACTGAACAAAGTTCTGAGGTCGACCTTGTAAAGATAAGGATTCAGGTCTGTCTGCTGTTTACCTTTGCTCCTGCGCGCACTGCCCTTCTCTCCACATTTATGTGTTTGTTTGTTTGTCTATCTAATCTTTTGGGTTTTTATTTCTAATGAGGTCGACCAGTTGTCTATTTATTATTTTTTTTACTACGCATCAAGCTGCGCTGCTTGTCTTTGCTCCTGTGTGCTCGCGCACTCTCGCCTTTTCCACTTATTTTTATTTTTGATTTATTTTGATCAATTTTAAAAAAAAATACGCATCGTGCTGTGCTGTTTGTGTTTGCTTGAGTGCATTCGCGCGCTCTCGCTTTCTCCACTTTACAATTTTTTTGTTATTATTTATCTATTCCTGAGAGTTTATCTTATTTTTTATTTGTTTATTTAAATGAAGTCGACCAGTTGCCTGCCCTTCCTTCCATTATCCGTCACCGAGACAAACTGAACAAAGTTCTGAGGTCGACCTTGTAAAGATAAGGATTCAGGTCTGTCTGCTGTTTACCTTTGCTCCTGCGCGCACTGCCCTTCTCTCCACATTTATGTGTTTGTTTGTTTGTCTATCTAATCTTTTGGGTTTTTATTTCTAATGAGGTCGACCAGTTGTCTATTTATTATTTTTTTTACTACGCATCAAGCTGCGCTGCTTGTCTTTGCTCCTGTGTGCTCGCGCACTCTCGCCTTTTCCACTTATTTTTATTTTTGATTTATTTTTGATTTATTTTGTCAATTTAAAAAAAAATACGCATCGTGCTGTGCTGTTTGTGTTTGCTTGAGTGCATTCGCGCGCTCTCGCTTTCTCCACTTTACAATTTTTTTGTTATTATTTATCTATTCCTGAGAGTTTATCTTATTTTTTATTTGTTTATTTAAATGAAGTCGACCAGTTGCCTGCCCTTCCTTCCATTATCCGTCACCGAGACAAACTGAACAAAGTTCTGAGGTCGACCTTGTAAAGATAAGGATTCAGGTCTGTCTGCTGTTTACCTTTGCTCCTGCGCGCACTGCCCTTCTCTCCACATTTATGTGTTTGTTTGTTTGTCTATCTAATCTTTGGGGTTTTTATTTCTAATGAGGTCGACCAGTTGTCTATTTATTATTTTTTTTACTACGCATCAAGCTGCGCTGCTTGTCTTTGCTCCTGTGTGCTCGCGCACTCTCGCCTTTTCCACTTATTTTTATTTTTGATTTATTTTTGATTTATTTTGTCAATTTTAAAAAAAAATACGCATCGTGCTGTGCTGTTTGTGTTTGCTTGAGTGCATTCGCGCGCTCTCGCTTTCTCCACTTTACAATTTTTTTGTTATTATTTATCTATTCCTGAGAGTTTATCTTATTTTTTATTTGTTTATTTAAATGAAGTCGACCAGTTGCCTGCCCTTCCTTCCATTATCCGTCACCGAGACAAACTGAACAAAGTTCTGAGGTCGACCTTGTAAAGATAAGGATTCAGGTCTGTCTGCTGTTTACCTTTGCTCCTGCGCGCACTGCCCTTCTCTCCACATTTATGTGTTTGTTTGTTTGTCTATCTAATCTTTTGGGTTTTTATTTCTAATGAGGTCGACCAGTTGTCTATTTATTATTTTTTTTACTACGCATCAAGCTGCGCTGCTTGTCTTTGCTCCTGTGTGCTCGCGCACTCTCGCCTTTTCCACTTATTTTTATTTTTGATTTATTTTGATTTATTTTTCAATTTTAAAAAAAAATACGCATCGTGCTGTGCTGTTTGTGTTTGCTTGAGTGCATTCGCGCGCTCTCGCTTTCTCCACTTTACAATTTTTTTGTTATTATTTATCTATTCCTGAGAGTTTATCTTATTTTTTATTTGTTTATTTAAATGAAGTCGACCAGTTGCCTGCCCTTCCTTCCATTATCCGTCACCGAGACAAACTGAACAAAGTTCTGAGGTCGACCTTGTAAAGATAAGGATTCAGGTCTGTCTGCTGTTTACCTTTGCTCCTGCGCGCACTGCCCTTCTCTCCACATTTATGTGTTTGTTTGTTTGTCTATCTAATCTTTTGGGTTTTTATTTCTAATGAGGTCGACCAGTTGTCTATTTATTATTTTTTTTACTACGCATCAAGCTGCGCTGCTTGTCTTTGCTCCTGTGTGCTCGCGCACTCTCGCCTTTTCCACTTATTTTTATTTTTGATTTATTTTGTTTATTTTGTCAATTTAAAAAAAATACGCATCGTGCTGTGCTGTTTGTGTTTGCTTGAGTGCATTCGCGCGCTCTCGCTTTCTCCACTTTACAATTTTTTGTTATTATTTATCTATTCCTGAGAGTTTATCTTATTTTTTATTTGTTTATTTAAATGAAGTCGACCAGTTGCCTGCCCTTCCTTCCATTATCCGTCACCGAGACAAACTGAACAAAGTTCTGAGGTCGACCTTGTAAAGATAAGGATTCAGGTCTGTCTGCTGTTTACCTTTGCTCCTGCGCGCACTGCCCTTCTCTCCACATTTATGTGTTTGTTTGTTTGTCTATCTAATCTTTTGGGTTTTTATTTCTAATGAGGTCGACCAGTTGTCTATTTATTATTTTTTTTACTACGCATCAAGCTGCGCTGCTTGTCTTTGCTCCTGTGTGCTCGCGCACTCTCGCCTTTTCCACTTATTTTTATTTTTGATTTATTTTTTATTTATTTTGTCAATTTAAAAAAAAATACGCATCGTGCTGTGCTGTTTGTGTTTGCTTGAGTGCATTCGCGCGCTCTCGCTTTCTCCACTTTACAATTTTTTTGTTATTATTTATCTATTCGTGAGAGTTTATCTTATTTTTTATTTGTTTATTTAAATGAAGTCGACCAGTTGCCTGCCCTTCCTTCCATTATCCGTCACCGAGACAAACTGAACAAAGTTCTGAGGTCGACCTTGTAAAGATAAGGATTCAGGTCTGTCTGCTGTTTACCTTTGCTCCTGCGCGCACTGCCCTTCTCTCCACATTTATGTGTTTGTTTGTTTGTCTATCTAATCTTTTGGGTTTTTATTTCTAATGAGGTCGACCAGTTGTCTATTTATTATTTTTTTTACTACGCATCAAGCTGCGCTGCTTGTCTTTGCTCCTGTGTGCTCGCGCACTCTCGCCTTTTCCACTTATTTTTATTTTTGATTTATTTTGTCAATTTAAAAAAAAATACGCATCGTGCTGTGCTGTTTGTGTTTGCTTGAGTGCATTCGCGCGCTCTCGCTTTCTCCACTTTACAATTTTTTTGTTATTATTTATCTATTCCTGAGAGTTTATCTTATTTTTTATTTGTTTATTTAAATGAAGTCGACCAGTTGCCTGCCCTTCCTTCCATTATCCGTCACCGAGACAAACTGAACAAAGTTCTGAGGTCGACCTTGTAAAGATAAGGATTCAGGTCTGTCTGCTGTTTACCTTTGCTCCTGCGCGCACTGCCCTTCTCTCCACATTTATGTGTTTGTTTGTTTGTCTATCTAATCTTTTGGGTTTTTATTTCTAATGAGGTCGACCAGTTGTCTATTTATTATTTTTTTTACTACGCATCAAGCTGCGCTGCTTGTCTTTGCTCCTGTGTGCTCGCGCACTCTCGCCTTTTCCACTTATTTTTATTTTTGATTTATTTTGTCAATTTAAAAAAAATACGCATCGTGCTGTGCTGTTTGTGTTTGCTTGAGTGCATTCGCGCGCTCTCGCTTTCTCCACTTTACAATTTTTTTGTTATTATTTATCTATTCCTGAGAGTTTATCTTATTTTTTATTTGTTTATTTAAATGAAGTCGACCAGTTGCCTGCCCTTCCTTCCATTATCCGTCACCGAGACAAACTGAACAAAGTTCTGAGGTCGACCTTGTAAAGATAAGGATTCAGGTCTGTCTGCTGTTTACCTTTGCTCCTGCGCGCACTGCCCTTCTCTCCACATTTATGTGTTTGTTTGTTTGTCTATCTAATCTTTTGGGTTTTTATTTCTAATGAGGTCGACCAGTTGTCTATTTATTATTTTTTTTACTACGCATCAAGCTGCGCTGCTTGTCTTTGCTCCTGTGTGCTCGCGCACTCTCGCCTTTTCCACTTATTTTTATTTTTGATTTATTTTGATTTATTTTGTCAATTTTAAAAAAAATACGCATCGTGCTGTGCTGTTTGTGTTTGCTTGAGTGCATTCGCGCGCTCTCGCTTTCTCCACTTTACAATTTTTTTGTTATTATTTATCTATTCCTGAGAGTTTATCTTATTTTTTATTTGTTTATTTAAATGAAGTCGACCAGTTGCCTGCCCTTCCTTCCATTATCCGTCACCGAGACAAACTGAACAAAGTTCTGAGGTCGACCTTGTAAAGATAAGGATTCAGGTCTGTCTGCTGTTTACCTTTGCTCCTGCGCGCACTGCCCTTCTCTCCACATTTATGTGTTTGTTTGTTTGTCTATCTAATCTTTTGGGTTTTTATTTCTAATGAGGTCGACCAGTTGTCTATTTATTATTTTTTTTACTACGCATCAAGCTGCGCTGCTTGTCTTTGCTCCTGTGTGCTCGCGCACTCTCGCCTTTTCCACTTATTTTTATTTTTGATTTATTTTTGATTTATTTTGTCAATTTTAAAAAAAATACGCATCGTGCTGTGCTGTTTGTGTTTGCTTGAGTGCATTCGCGCGCTCTCGCTTTCTCCACTTTACAATTTTTTGTTATTATTTATCTATTCCTGAGAGTTTATCTTATTTTTTATTTGTTTATTTAAATGAAGTCGACCAGTTGCCTGCCCTTCCTTCCATTATCCGTCACCGAGACAAACTGAACAAAGTTCTGAGGTCGACCTTGTAAAGATAAGGATTCAGGTCTGTCTGCTGTTTACCTTTGCTCCTGCGCGCACTGCCCTTCTCTCCACATTTATGTGTTTGTTTGTTTGTCTATCTAATCTTTTGGGTTTTTATTTCTAATGAGGTCGACCAGTTGTCTATTTATTATTTTTTTTACTACGCATCAAGCTGCGCTGCTTGTCTTTGCTCCTGTGTGCTCGCGCACTCTCGCCTTTCCCACTTATTTTTATTTTTGATTTATTTTGATTTATTTTGTCAATTTAAAAAAAAATACGCATCGTGCTGTGCTGTTTGTGTTTGCTTGAGTGCATTCGCGCGCTCTCGCTTTCTCCACTTTACAATTTTTTTGTTATTATTTATCTATTCGTGAGAGTTTATCTTATTTTTTATTTGTTTATTTAAATGAAGTCGACCAGTTGCCTGCCCTTCCTTCCATTATCCGTCACCGAGACAAACTGAACAAAGTTCTGAGGTCGACCTTGTAAAGATAAGGATTCAGGTCTGTCTGCTGTTTACCTTTGCTCCTGCGCGCACTGCCCTTCTCTCCACATTTATGTGTTTGTTTGTTTGTCTATCTAATCTTTGGGTTTTTATTTCTAATGAGGTCGACCAGTTGTCTATTTATTATTTTTTTTACTACGCATCAAGCTGCGCTGCTTGTCTTTGCTCCTGTGTGCTCGCGCACTCTCGCCTTTTCCACTTATTTTTATTTTTGATTTATTTTGTCAATTTTAAAAAAAAATACGCATCGTGCTGTGCTGTTTGTGTTTGCTTGAGTGCATTCGCGCGCTCTCGCTTTCTCCACTTTACAATTTTT
The DNA here is from genome assembly GCF_023159225.1 of Perognathus longimembris pacificus. Lineage (NCBI taxonomy): Eukaryota > Metazoa > Chordata > Mammalia > Rodentia > Heteromyidae > Perognathus > Perognathus longimembris. The sequence goes on from NW_025959781.1 coordinate 28,239, forward strand.
TTGTTATTATTTATCTATTCCTGAGAGTTTATCTTATTTTTTATTTGTTTATTTAAATGAAGTCGACCAGTTGCCTGCCCTTCCTTCCATTATCCGTCACCGAGACAAACTGAACAAAGTTCTGAGGTCGACCTTGTAAAGATAAGGATTCAGGTCTGTCTGCTGTTTACCTTTGCTCCTGCGCGCACTGCCCTTCTCTCCACATTTATGTGTTTGTTTGTTTGTCTATCTAATCTTTTGGGTTTTTATTTCTAATGAGGTCGACCAGTTGTCTATTTATTATTTTTTTACTACGCATCAAGCTGCGCTGCTTGTCTTTGCTCCTGTGTGCTCGCGCACTCTCGCCTTTTCCACTTATTTTTATTTTTGATTTATTTTTGATTTATTTTGTCAATTTTAAAAAAAAATACGCATCGTGCTGTGCTGTTTGTGTTTGCTTGAGTGCATTCGCGCGCTCTCGCTTTCTCCACTTTACAATTTTTTTGTTATTATTTATCTATTCCTGAGAGTTTATCTTATTTTTTATTTGTTTATTTAAATGAAGTCGACCAGTTGCCTGCCCTTCCTTCCATTATCCGTCACCGAGACAAACTGAACAAAGTTCTGAGGTCGACCTTGTAAAGATAAGGATTCAGGTCTGTCTGCTGTTTACCTTTGCTCCTGCGCGCACTGCCCTTCTCTCCACATTTATGTGTTTGTTTGTTTGTCTATCTAATCTTTTGGGTTTTTATTTCTAATGAGGTCGACCAGTTGTCTATTTATTATTTTTTTTACTACGCATCAAGCTGCGCTGCTTGTCTTTGCTCCTGTGTGCTCGCGCACTCTCGCCTTTTCCACTTATTTTTATTTTTGATTTATTTTTGATTTATTTTGTCAATTTTAAAAAAAATACGCATCGTGCTGTGCTGTTTGTGTTTGCTTGAGTGCATTCGCGCGCTCTCGCTTTCTCCACTTTACAATTTTTTTGTTATTATTTATCTATTCCTGAGAGTTTATCTTATTTTTTATTTGTTTATTTAAATGAAGTCGACCAGTTGCCTGCCCTTCCTTCCATTATCCGTCACCGAGACAAACTGAACAAAGTTCTGAGGTCGACCTTGTAAAGATAAGGATTCAGGTCTGTCTGCTGTTTACCTTTGCTCCTGCGCGCACTGCCCTTCTCTCCACATTTATGTGTTTGTTTGTTTGTCTATCTAATCTTTTGGGTTTTTATTTCTAATGAGGTCGACCAGTTGTCTATTTATTATTTTTTTTACTACGCATCAAGCTGCGCTGCTTGTCTTTGCTCCTGTGTGCTCGCGCACTCTCGCCTTTTCCACTTATTTTTATTTTTGATTTATTTTTGATTTATTTTGTCAATTTTAAAAAAATACGCATCGTGCTGTGCTGTTTGTGTTTGCTTGAGTGCATTCGCGCGCTCTCGCTTTCTCCACTTTACAATTTTTTTGTTATTATTTATCTATTCCTGAGAGTTTATCTTATTTTTTATTTGTTTATTTAAATGAAGTCGACCAGTTGCCTGCCCTTCCTTCCATTATCCGTCACCGAGACAAACTGAACAAAGTTCTGAGGTCGACCTTGTAAAGATAAGGATTCAGGTCTGTCTGCTGTTTACCTTTGCTCCTGCGCGCACTGCCCTTCTCTCCACATTTATGTGTTTGTTTGTTTGTCTATCTAATCTTTTGGGTTTTTATTTCTAATGAGGTCGACCAGTTGTCTATTTATTATTTTTTTTACTACGCATCAAGCTGCGCTGCTTGTCTTTGCTCCTGTGTGCTCGCGCACTCTCGCCTTTTCCACTTATTTTTATTTTTGATTTATTTTTGATTTATTTTGTCAATTTTAAAAAAAATACGCATCGTGCTGTGCTGTTTGTGTTTGCTTGAGTGCATTCGCGCGCTCTCGCTTTCTCCACTTTACAATTTTTTTGTTATTATTTATCTATTCCTGAGAGTTTATCTTATTTTTTATTTGTTTATTTAAATGAAGTCGACCAGTTGCCTGCCCTTCCTTCCATTATCCGTCACCGAGACAAACTGAACAAAGTTCTGAGGTCGACCTTGTAAAGATAAGGATTCAGGTCTGTCTGCTGTTTACCTTTGCTCCTGCGCGCACTGCCCTTCTCTCCACATTTATGTGTTTGTTTGTTTGTCTATCTAATCTTTTGGGTTTTTATTTCTAATGAGGTCGACCAGTTGTCTATTTATTATTTTTTTTACTACGCATCAAGCTGCGCTGCTTGTCTTTGCTCCTGTGTGCTCGCGCACTCTCGCCTTTTCCACTTATTTTTATTTTTGATTTATTTTGTCAATTTTAAAAAAAAATACGCATCGTGCTGTGCTGTTTGTGTTTGCTTGAGTGCATTCGCGCGCTCTCGCTTTCTCCACTTTACAATTTTTTTGTTATTATTTATCTATTCCTGAGAGTTTATCTTATTTTTTATTTGTTTATTTAAATGAAGTCGACCAGTTGCCTGCCCTTCCTTCCATTATCCGTCACCGAGACAAACTGAACAAAGTTCTGAGGTCGACCTTGTAAAGATAAGGATTCAGGTCTGTCTGCTGTTTACCTTTGCTCCTGCGCGCACTGCCCTTCTCTCCACATTTATGTGTTTGTTTGTTTGTCTATCTAATCTTTTGGGTTTTTATTTCTAATGAGGTCGACCAGTTGTCTATTTATTATTTTTTTTACTACGCATCAAGCTGCGCTGCTTGTCTTTGCTCCTGTGTGCTCGCGCACTCTCGCCTTTTCCACTTATTTTTATTTTTGATTTATTTTTGATTTATTTTGTCAATTTAAAAAAAAATACGCATCGTGCTGTGCTGTTTTGTTTGCTTGAGTGCATTCGCGCGCTCTCGCTTTCTCCACTTTACAATTTTTTTGTTATTATTTATCTATTCCTGAGAGTTTATCTTATTTTTTATTTGTTTATTTAAATGAAGTCGACCAGTTGCCTGCCCTTCCTTCCATTATCCGTCACCGAGACAAACTGAACAAAGTTCTGAGGTCGACCTTGTAAAGATAAGGATTCAGGTCTGTCTGCTGTTTACCTTTGCTCCTGCGCGCACTGCCCTTCTCTCCACATTTATGTGTTTGTTTGTTTGTCTATCTAATCTTTTGGGTTTTTATTTCTAATGAGGTCGACCAGTTGTCTATTTATTATTTTTTTTACTACGCATCAAGCTGCGCTGCTTGTCTTTGCTCCTGTGTGCTCGCGCACTCTCGCCTTTTCCACTTATTTTTATTTTTGATTTATTTTGTCAATTTAAAAAAAAATACGCATCGTGCTGTGCTGTTTGTGTTTGCTTGAGTGCATTCGCGCGCTCTCGCTTTCTCCACTTTACAATTTTTTTGTTATTATTTATCTATTCCTGAGAGTTTATCTTATTTTTTATTTGTTTATTTAAATGAAGTCGACCAGTTGCCTGCCCTTCCTTCCATTATCCGTCACCGAGACAAACTGAACAAAGTTCTGAGGTCGACCTTGTAAAGATAAGGATTCAGGTCTGTCTGCTGTTTACCTTTGCTCCTGCGCGCACTGCCTTCTCTCCACATTTATGTGTTTGTTTGTTTGTCTATCTAATCTTTTGGGTTTTTATTTCTAATGAGGTCGACCAGTTGTCTATTTATTATTTTTTTTACTACGCATCAAGCTGCGCTGCTTGTCTTTGCTCCTGTGTGCTCGCGCACTCTCGCCTTTTCCCACTTATTTTTATTTTTGATTTATTTTGTCAATTTAAAAAAAAATACGCATCGTGCTGTGCTGTTTGTGTTTGCTTGAGTGCATTCGCGCGCTCTCGCTTTCTCCACTTTACAATTTTTTTGTTATTATTTATCTATTCCTGAGAGTTTATCTTATTTTTTATTTGTTTATTTAAATGAAGTCGACCAGTTGCCTGCCCTTCCTTCCATTATCCGTCACCGAGACAAACTGAACAAAGTTCTGAGGTCGACCTTGTAAAGATAAGGATTCAGGTCTGTCTGCTGTTTACCTTTGCTCCTGCGCGCACTGCCCTTCTCTCCACATTTATGTGTTTGTTTGTTTGTCTATCTAATCTTTTGGGTTTTTATTTCTAATGAGGTCGACCAGTTGTCTATTTATTATTTTTTTTACTACGCATCAAGCTGCGCTGCTTGTCTTTGCTCCTGTGTGCTCGCGCACTCTCGCCTTTTCCACTTATTTTTATTTTTGGATTTATTTTGTCAATTTAAAAAAAAAATACGCATCGTGCTGTGCTGTTTGTGTTTGCTTGAGTGCATTCGCGCGCTCTCGCTTTCTCCACTTTACAATTTTTTTGTTATTATTTATCTATTCCTGAGAGTTTATCTTATTTTTTATTTGTTTATTTAAATGAAGTCGACCAGTTGCCTGCCCTTCCTTCCATTATCCGTCACCGAGACAAACTGAACAAAGTTCTGAGGTCGACCTTGTAAAGATAAGGATTCAGGTCTGTCTGCTGTTTACCTTTGCTCCTGCGCGCACTGCCCTTCTCTCCACATTTATGTGTTTGTTTGTTTGTCTATCTAATCTTTTGGGTTTTTATTTCTAATGAGGTCGACCAGTTGTCTATTTATTATTTTTTTTACTACGCATCAAGCTGCGCTGCTTGTCTTTGCTCCTGTGTGCTCGCGCACTCTCGCCTTTTCCACTTATTTTTATTTTTGATTTATTTTTGATTTATTTTGTCAATTTTAAAAAAAAATACGCATCGTGCTGTGCTGTTTGTGTTTGCTTGAGTGCATTCGCGCGCTCTCGCTTTCTCCACTTTACAATTTTTTTGTTATTATTTATCTATTCCTGAGAGTTTATCTTATTTTTTATTTGTTTATTTAAATGAAGTCGACCAGTTGCCTGCCCTTCCTTCCATTATCCGTCACCGAGACAAACTGAACAAAGTTCTGAGGTCGACCTTGTAAAGATAAGGATTCAGGTCTGTCTGCTGTTTACCTTTGCTCCTGCGCGCACTGCCCTTCTCTCCACATTTATGTGTTTGTTTGTTTGTCTATCTAATCTTTTGGGTTTTTATTTCTAATGAGGTCGACCAGTTGTCTATTTATTATTTTTTTTACTACGCATCAAGCTGCGCTGCTTGTCTTTGCTCCTGTGTGCTCGCGCACTCTCGCCTTTTCCACTTATTTTTATTTTTGATTTATTTTGATTTATTTTGTCAATTTAAAAAAAATACGCATCGTGCTGTGCTGTTTGTGTTTGCTTGAGTGCATTCGCGCGCTCTCGCTTTCTCCACTTTACAATTTTTTTGTTATTATTTATGTATTCCTGAGAGTTTATCTTATTTTTTATTTGTTTATTTAAATGAAGTCGACCAGTTGCCTGCCCTTCCTTCCATTATCCGTCACCGAGACAAACTGAACAAAGTTCTGAGGTCGACCTTGTAAAGATAAGGATTCAGGTCTGTCTGCTGTTTACCTTTGCTCCTGCGCGCACTGCCCTTCTCTCCACATTTATGTGTTTGTTTGTTTGTCTATCTAATCTTTTGGGTTTTTATTTCTAATGAGGTCGACCAGTTGTCTATTTATTATTTTTTTTACTACGCATCAAGCTGCGCTGCTTGTCTTTGCTCCTGTGTGCTCGCGCACTCTCGCCTTTTCCACTTATTTTTATTTTTGATTTATTTTTGATTTATTTTGTCAATTTTAAAAAAAATACGCATCGTGCTGTGCTGTTTGTGTTTGCTTGAGTGCATTCGCGCGCTCTCGCTTTCTCCACTTTACAATTTTTTGTTATTATTTATCTATTCCTGAGAGTTTATCTTATTTTTTATTTGTTTATTTAAATGAAGTCGACCAGTTGCCTGCCCTTCCTTCCATTATCCGTCACCGAGACAAACTGAACAAAGTTCTGAGGTCGACCTTGTAAAGATAAGGATTCAGGTCTGTCTGCTGTTTACCTTTGCTCCTGCGCGCACTGCCCTTCTCTCCACATTTATGTGTTTGTTTGTTTGTCTATCTAATCTTTTGGGTTTTTATTTCTAATGAGGTCGACCAGTTGTCTATTTATTATTTTTTTTACTACGCATCAAGCTGCGCTGCTTGTCTTTGCTCCTGTGTGCTCGTGCACTCTCGCCTTTTCCACTTATTTTTATTTTTGATTTATTTTTTATTTATTTTGTCAATTTTAAAAAAAATACGCATCGTGCTGTGCTGTTTGTGTTTGCTTGAGTGCATTCGCGCGCTCTCGCTTTCTCCACTTTACAATTTTTTTGTTATTATTTATCTATTCCTGAGAGTTTATCTTATTTTTTATTTGTTTATTTAAATGAAGTCGACCAGTTGCCTGCCCTTCCTTCCATTATCCGTCACCGAGACAAACTGAACAAAGTTCTGAGGTCGACCTTGTAAAGATAAGGATTCAGGTCTGTCTGCTGTTTACCTTTGCTCCTGCGCGCACTGCCCTTCTCTCCACATTTATGTGTTTGTTTGTTTGTCTATCTAATCTTTTGGGTTTTTATTTCTAATGAGGTCGACCAGTTGTCTATTTATTATTTTTTT
>NW_025959782.1:0-34805 GCF_023159225.1 Perognathus longimembris pacificus
AAACCCCTACACGCACTTGATCATTTTTATCTCTATTGTCTCTTCCTTGTTGTCCAGTATGTTTCAGAAAGTGGATACTTTAGTCATTTCTCTGAGCTGGTCTTAGGCCACAATTTTTACCTCTCTCCCTCCATCGCACCCCTGTTCAGATATATTCCCCAAACTAGAAAACCACATAAGATCCCCTTTAAGGTATGGAAAGCCAGGTGCCACTGTCTCACACTTGTACACCTAGCTACTCAAGAAGCTGATCTGAGGATAGAGCATCCAGCTGTGCCCAAGGGAGCTGCGGATTCTGTCCCACTCCGTCTCTAAAATCCAGAAGGCTCTGCTGGTTGTGAATCTGGACTCCACCCAGGAACTGTCGGTGAGCAAATCGTGGCATGGAGAAACCACGCAAAGCTTTGCTCCTTACCCGAGTCAGAGGAAGAATCTGCACTGCCTTCCTTTCGCTAATATGTGTGCCCACTTCTTAACATCTTTCCTCTTTTAACCAAGGTGAAATGTCTAGGGCCCATTCCCAGTGCAGCTTCAAGATGAAAATACAACAGCAGATGCACAAAACTCATTCAAGGAAAAGGTCATGTGTCCTAACAAGGACACTTTGATGTTAGATCCCATGGTTAAGGATTTCATATTCTGGGAAGGACTCCTGGAAATGGCGCAGGACTATTCCTTGAAGCTCGTCTAGTATCACGTTCTCTTTAGTGAAACAGACTCAAGAAGAGTAAGTAACTAGTGAAACACCAGTTACAAGCTCACCATTGGCTCTCCTCTGTAGGCAAAGAATTAGCTATGTAGAATGAGGGCCGTTTGGTGGCCATCCAGTCAATGGAAACCAGAGATTATCAAGCGGATGAGATTTGCCTGTGAATTTGCATACAGGGGCGTTCCCTTTTTTCCTTTCAGCTCCACATGAGAATGTCCAGTTGTTCTGTGTCGTGGTTAGGAATATGAAGCTCAACTTCCTAGTACTGTGGCTGCTTTGTGTTGTACACTAAACTGTCCCTTTGCTCCACAAAAAGAAAACAGAAAATAAAAGAAATTAAAGTGGAGGTTCAGAGTTCAGGTCAAGACAGGTCTCAGGCCTGGGTTCTGGGTAACTCACCCAGGATAAGGTAGTCGCAGGCAAGCATCAGGAGGTGGAGGTGGCTCTGGTTCTGGTTCTGGGCTTTACATTGTAAATAATATCCCTTTGGAAATAAAACTCCTTCCCACCTTAAGTTGTGCCTCAACGGATTATTCTCGCTCTCGGAATACAACAATGTGCAGCAAAGGTTGAGTGGCCAATGCCCAGCGGACTCAAGACAACCGAGATCAGCAAGTCCATTCAGAATTAGCTAGCTAGGACTTCTTCCACCCTGCTCAACATCACCCTACCCCCACCACACCCCAGCAGGAAGGTCAGGACCTCACAGGGGGCCGGGACTGCCCCCACCATTCACCTGAATTCAGGTGGGCCAGCACGCTGCCAGCCGACAAGGCCCCCAAGAATTAGCTATCTAGAATGAGGGCCATTAGGTGGCTCCAAGCATAACAGTGCTGAAGATAAAGAGCAGCGATAACTCCCAGGTAGTGACGTGGTGGTACCATGATATCATGGTACCCACTGAAGAGGAAAATCCTGGGCAATGGGCTATACATTCCTAGAACACATCAACAGCCATGTCTAATGTAATTGTAATGGGGTCTGCCCAAGGGAGGGGACCAGACTGTAATGGGGTCCGAGTGTGCGTGTGGGAAAATTCCCCATCCCTACAAGAGTCCGACACTGAGAGACAGTCTCAAGTAAAAAGATGGGTTTACTGGGGAAGGAAAAAATATACTGACCAGACAGGGTCACGGCCCAGCAACCTGAAAGAGCAGATTGGCTGGCCAGGGCCGCAGCCTAGACTCGGGAACTGGAACCTTGGGCCCCGAGCCACACTCAGGGTGGGTTCTAAAGGCAAACACAATGTGGCCCGTGAGCTTAAACCCTTACAGAGCATGCCAGGTCACATGCAGGTGGCCAATGGAGGTACGCTGTGCCTCATAGCAACTGTTTGAAGCAACCTATCATTTGAGTTCAGACTTGGGGCATGGATTTGCCGGGGCTCATGTGATGCAGGTGGAATCACCCACTCAAGGGAGGGCACAGGTTTCACCTTGCCTGCATAGGGCTGCGGATATCTTAGCGAAGATGGAGTGGGCTTCTGCTCTTTTTAACTGAGATGGAGTCAACATGACACCCCTCAACAGCTAATGATGGTGCTGGCCATATCTGACCTCCATATTACAGACATCAAGTTTTGTGGAATACTTGCTAACCATGCAAATGAGCACTGATGTGTGGAATAACCTGAGGGGAAGAAGCCCCTCCCCACATTGGTGTAATTGCCACGCCCCAGTGGGAAAGAAAGAGGAGATCCCGCCCCACCTTGAGGGGACCGGAAGCCCCACCCTCAGACTGCCTAGGTGGCAAGATAAGAAGGGCAGGACTTCCAGAGGAAAAGGAGGAGAGAAGAGAAGAGCACGAGGAGGAGAAAGGAGGTGACCAGCCAGCCAGCCAGCCAGCCGAGGGAGCAGTGCGGAGACAAGCAGACCAGCCAGAGGAGAGGGCCGGAGCCAAACCAGGCCTCTGGAGGTTTGGACGCCAGGAGGCTGTGGTGCTGAGAAATTCAGGTGGATCCGGGTCCGAGGAGCTGTCGCTCTAGCCATCATGTGGCAGGAGGAGCAAGAGAGGAAGTTGCGAGCCTTCTCAGAGATGGCGCGTGAACAGCTGAGACGGTTTGATGAACAGCAAGCACTGAAGCGACAGAAAGAATTACAGGACTTGCGGGAAGTCATGGAGAAGAATACTAGAGAAGCCCTGAGCCAGCAGGAGAAGCTCAAAGCTGAGCATCGCCACAGAGCCGAGATTCTCGACCTGAAGCTTCGGGAGGCAGAGCGACATCGCAGGAAACAGGCAGAGCTGGAGCGGCTGCACGAGGAGGAAGGCCAGGTGCGGCTTCGGAGCCTTTTCGCCCTCCAGGAGGAGGTGCTGCGGCTCAGCCAGCAGCTGGACGCCTCTGACCAGCAGCACAGGGACCTACGGGTGGGCGGCCTGGCTGCCTTCCGCACCCGGGGCAACCAGCTCTGCAGCCTGATCTCTGGGATCATTGGTGCTGCATCACAGAGCGGCTATCCCACGGCAGAAAACCAAGCTGAGGCTGAGCGAGCCTTGCAGGAAATGCGGGATCTTGTCAGGAACTTAGCCCGGGAAATGACCAGGGCCTGTGAAGACAAGAAACGGCAGGATGAAGAGGAGGCCCGACTCAAGCTGCAAGAATGGCAGATGCAACAGGGGTCGTGGGCCCCCACCCCATCCCCGGTCCCCAGCCAGGACCCAGGAGGGACACAGAACGAAGAGCTCCAAGTGAACGGGGAAGACAGTACCATGCAGTGGTACCAACAGCTGCAGGAGGCCTCTGCTCAGTGTGTGTTGTCCTTTGAAGGCCTGAGCAGCAGCAAGGACAGTCAGATGAAGAAACTAAAGATGGACCTGCACAAGGCCGCCACTATCCCAGTCAGCCAAATCTCCACGATTGCAGGCTCGAAACTCAAGGAAGTCTTTGACAAGATCAACGGTCTGCTCTCTGGAGAGCCGGTGCAGTCTGCTGGGCGCTCTGTGTCAGTCACCCTTCACCCACAAGCTCTGGACTTTGTTCAGTACAAAGTGGCAGAGAAGTTTGTGAAACAAGGCGAGGTGGAGGTGGCCTCTCACCATGAAGCAGCGTTCCCCATGGCAGTGGTGGCGTCTGGGATCTGGGAGCTTCACCCTAGAGTGGGAAACCTCATCCTCGCTCATCTCTATAAGAAGTGCCCTTTCTCGGTTCCATTCTACCCTGCTTTCAAGGAGGGCATGGCTCTGGAGGACTATCAGCGAATGCTTGGCTACCAAGTGAAAGACTCCAAGATGGAAGCGCAGGACAACTTCCTGAAGCGCATGTCTGGCATGATCCGTCTGTATGCGGCCATCATCCAGCTCCGCTGGCCATATGGAAACCAACAAGCAACTCACCCTCATGGCTTAAATCATGGCTGGCGCTGGTTAGCACAAATCTTAAACATGGAACCTCTAGCAGATGTGACAGCCACCCTCCTTTTGGACTTCTTGGAGGTGTGTGGGAATGCCCTCATGAAGCAGTACCAGGTCCAGTTCTGGAAGATGATACTTCTCATTCAGGAGGACTACTTCCCCAGAATTGAGGCCATCACAAGTCCAGGACAGATGGGTTCCTTTGTACGTCTGAAGCAGTTCTTGGAGAAATGTTTGCAGTGCAAGGAGATTCCTGTCCCCAAGGGCTTTCTGACTTCTTCCTTCTGGGGCTCCTGATCTCACTGCGTCCCTATCCTCACCGTAAGGTTGCAGAGAGGCAACAGCAAAGCAACTGAAGACAGCTGTATCTGGAAGAAGGCGTGTCTGATTTAGAATTTTAGTGTGCTTCTATACGTGCACTATGTAACTAGAAGAGGTTTGCATGGGCTACAATATCTTGGCTGTATCTTTGCAGATTCAGTAACTGCTGAAGGTGTCCACATGATTGACTCAATAGAACTGGCCTTGCTTACTTTTGCAAAAGTTCTCAAGAGGTTTGAGCAGTGTGGGACACGCCCAGGTCACAGGGGAGAGGAAGTCAACTAGCTGGCCCCGCCTGTTTCCCAGCCCCGGGGCCACGTGTGGCTAAGATGGCATCTGACAGTGAACCTGGAGGGGCGGTTCTGTGGGCTGTCATGAAAAATCAGGCCGCCTCAAGGGTTGGTCTCCAGACATGCTCAGGCCTCCCCTTACAGTCCCTAGATAGGTGCAGCTACACCCCGCCCCTTCCTGCCGATCTTTGACCCGATTGGCTCCTGTGTCTTGTATTAGTTACACGTGTTCCCCCCAATAAACGAGATCTTGCACCGACTTGACTCCCATATGCGTCTGATTGTCCACTGGTGAGGGAGGGCTGGGTGGGGGTGGTCTGTTGGCCCTTGCCTTTCTTGGCTTGTATGGTGGGGGGGCGTGCCTTCCCCATCTCTTCCGCAGGTCAGGGGAGCCCGGCGGGGGGTGGGGGGGAAGGGGGGCTTGGGGGGAGCTAAAAACCCCTACACGCACTTGATCATTTTTATCTCTATTGTCTCTTCCTTGTTGTCCAGTATGTTTCAGAAAGGTGGATACTTTAGTCATTTCTCTGAGCTGGTCTTAGGCCACAATTTTTACCTCTCTCCCTCCATCGCACCCCTGTTCAGATATATTCCCCAAACTAGAAAACCACATAAGATCCCCTTTAAGGTATGGAAAGCCAGGTGCCACTGTCTCACACTTGTACACCTAGCTACTCAAGAAGCTGATCTGAGGATAGAGCATCCAGCTGTGCCCAAGGGAGCTGCGGATTCTGTCCCACTCCGTCTCTAAAATCCAGAAGGCTCTGCTGGTTGTGAATCTGGACTCCACCCAGGAACTGTCGGTGAGCAAATCGTGGCATGGAGAAACCACGCAAAGCTTTGCTCCTTACCCGAGTCAGAGGAAGAATCTGCACTGCCTTCCTTTCGCTAATATGTGTGCCCACTTCTTAACATCTTTCCTCTTTTAACCAAGGTGAAATGTCTAGGGCCCATTCCCAGTGCAGCTTCAAGATGAAAATACAACAGCAGATGCACAAAACTCATTCAAGGAAAAGGTCATGTGTCCTAACAAGGACACTTTGATGTTAGATCCCATGGTTAAGGATTTCATATTCTGGGAAGGACTCCTGGAAATGGCGCAGGACTATTCCTTGAAGCTCGTCTAGTATCACGTTCTCTTTAGTGAAACAGACTCAAGAAGAGTAAGTAACTAGTGAAACACCAGTTACAAGCTCACCATTGGCTCTCCTCTGTAGGCAAAGAATTAGCTATGTAGAATGAGGGCCGTTTGGTGGCCATCCAGTCAATGGAAACCAGAGATTATCAAGCGGATGAGATTTGCCTGTGAATTTGCATACAGGGGCGTTCCCTTTTTTCCTTTCAGCTCCACATGAGAATGTCCAGTTGTTCTGTGTCGTGGTTAGGAATGTGAAGCTCAACTTCCTAGTACTGTGGCTGCTTTGTGTTGTACATTAAACTGTCCCTTTGCTCCACAAAAAGAAAACAGAAAATAAAAGAAATTAAAGTGGAGGTTCAGAGTTCAGGTCAAGACAGGTCTCAGGCCTGGGTTCTGGGTAACTCACCCAGGATAAGGTAGTCGCAGGCAAGCATCAGGAGGTGGAGGTGGCTCTGGTTCTGGTTCTGGGCTTTACATTGTAAATAATATCCCTTTGGAAATAAAACTCCTTCCCACCTTAAGTTGTGCCTCAACGGATTATTCTCGCTCTCGGAATACAACAATGTGCAGCAAAGGTTGAGTGGCCAATGCCCAGCGGACTCAAGACAACCGAGATCAGCAAGTCCATTCAGAATTAGCTAGCTAGGACTTCTTCCACCCTGCTCAACATCACCCTACCCCCACCACACCCCAGCAGGAAGGTCAGGACCTCACAGGGGGCCGGGACTGCCCCCACCATTCACCTGAATTCAGGTGGGCCAGCACGCTGCCAGCCGACAAGGCCCCCAAGAATTAGCTATCTAGAATGAGGGCCATTAGGTGGCTCCAAGCATAACAGTGCTGAAGATAAAGAGCAGCGATAACTCCCAGGTAGTGACGTGGTGGTACCATGATATCATGGTACCCACTGAAGAGGAAAATCCTGGGCAATGGGCTATACATTCCTAGAACACATCAACAGCCATGTCTAATGTAATTGTAATGGGGTCTGCCCAAGGGAGGGGACCAGACTGTAATGGGGTCCGAGTGTGCGTGTGGGAAAATTCCCCATCCCTACAAGAGTCCGACACTGAGAGACAGTCTCAAGTAAAAAGATGGGTTTACTGGGGAAGGAAAAAATATACTGACCAGACAGGGTCACGGCCCAGCAACCTGAAAGAGCAGATTGGCTGGCCAGGGCCGCAGCCTAGACTCGGGAACTGGAACCTTGGGCCCCGAGCCACACTCAGGGTGGGTTCTAAAGGCAAACACAATGTGGCCCGTGAGCTTAAACCCTTACAGAGCATGCCAGGTCACATGCAGGTGGCCAATGGAGGTACGCTGTGCCTCATAGCAACTGTTTGAAGCAACCTATCATTTGAGTTCAGACTTGGGGCATGGATTTGCCGGGGCTCATGTGATGCAGGTGGAATCACCCACTCAAGGGAGGGCACAGGTTTCACCTTGCCTGCATAGGGCTGCAGATATCTTAGCGAAGATGGAGTGGGCTTCTGCTCTTTTTAACTGAGATGGAGTCAACATGACACCCCTCAACAGCTAATGATGGTGCTGGCCATATCTGACCTCCATATTACAGACACCAAGTTTTGTGGAATACTTGCTAACCATGCAAATGAGCACTGATGTGTGGAATAACCTGAGGGGAAGAAGCCCCTCCCCACATTGGTGTAATTGCCACGCCCCAGTGGGAAAGAAAGAGGAGATCCCGCCCCACCTTGAGGGGACCGGAAGCCCCACCCTCAGACTGCCTAGGTGGCAAGATAAGAAGGGCAGGACTTCCAGAGGAAAAGGAGGAGAGAAGAGAAGAGCACGAGGAGGAGAAAGGAGGTGACCAGCCAGCCAGCCAGCCAGCCGAGGGAGCAGTGCGGAGACAAGCAGACCAGCCAGAGGAGAGGGCCGGAGCCAAACCAGGCCTCTGGAGGTTTGGACGCCAGGAGGCTGTGGTGCTGAGAAATTCAGGTGGATCCGGGTCCGAGGAGCTGTCGCTCTAGCCATCATGTGGCAGGAGGAGCAAGAGAGGAAGTTGCGAGCCTTCTCAGAGATGGCGCGTGAACAGCTGAGACGGTTTGATGAACAGCAAGCACTGAAGCGACAGAAAGAATTACAGGACTTGCGGGAAGTCATGGAGAAGAATACTAGAGAAGCCCTGAGCCAGCAGGAGAAGCTCAAAGCTGAGCATCGCCACAGAGCCGAGATTCTCGACCTGAAGCTTCGGGAGGCAGAGCGACATCGCAGGAAACAGGCAGAGCTGGAGCGGCTGCACGAGGAGGAAGGCCAGGTGCGGCTTCGGAGCCTTTTCGCCCTCCAGGAGGAGGTGCTGCGGCTCAGCCAGCAGCTGGACGCCTCTGACCAGCAGCACAGGGACCTACGGGTGGGCGGCCTGGCTGCCTTCCGCACCCGGGGCAACCAGCTCTGCAGCCTGATCTCTGGGATCATTGGTGCTGCATCACAGAGCGGCTATCCCACGGCAGAAAACCAAGCTGAGGCTGAGCGAGCCTTGCAGGAAATGCGGGATCTTGTCAGGAACTTAGCCCGGGAAATGACCAGGGCCTGTGAAGACAAGAAACGGCAGGATGAAGAGGAGGCCCGACTCAAGCTGCAAGAATGGCAGATGCAACAGGGGTCGTGGGCCCCCACCCCATCCCCGGTCCCCAGCCAGGACCCAGGAGGGACACAGAACGAAGAGCTCCAAGTGAACGGGGAAGACAGTACCATGCAGTGGTACCAACAGCTGCAGGAGGCCTCTGCTCAGTGTGTGTTGTCCTTTGAAGGCCTGAGCAGCAGCAAGGACAGTCAGATGAAGAAACTAAAGATGGACCTGCACAAGGCCGCCACTATCCCAGTCAGCCAAATCTCCACGATTGCAGGCTCGAAACTCAAGGAAGTCTTTGACAAGATCAACGGTCTGCTCTCTGGAGAGCCGGTGCAGTCTGCTGGGCGCTCTGTGTCAGTCACCCTTCACCCACAAGCTCTGGACTTTGTTCAGTACAAAGTGGCAGAGAAGTTTGTGAAACAAGGCGAGGTGGAGGTGGCCTCTCACCATGAAGCAGCGTTCCCCATGGCAGTGGTGGCGTCTGGGATCTGGGAGCTTCACCCTAGAGTGGGAAACCTCATCCTCGCTCATCTCTATAAGAAGTGCCCTTTCTCGGTTCCATTCTACCCTGCTTTCAAGGAGGGCATGGCTCTGGAGGACTATCAGCGAATGCTTGGCTACCAAGTGAAAGACTCCAAGATGGAAGCGCAGGACAACTTCCTGAAGCGCATGTCTGGCATGATCCGTCTGTATGCGGCCATCATCCAGCTCCGCTGGCCATATGGAAACCAACAAGCAACTCACCCTCATGGCTTAAATCATGGCTGGCGCTGGTTAGCACAAATCTTAAACATGGAACCTCTAGCAGATGTGACAGCCACCCTCCTTTTGGACTTCTTGGAGGTGTGTGGGAATGCCCTCATGAAGCAGTACCAGGTCCAGTTCTGGAAGATGATACTTCTCATTCAGGAGGACTACTTCCCCAGAATTGAGGCCATCACAAGTCCAGGACAGATGGGTTCCTTTGTACGTCTGAAGCAGTTCTTGGAGAAATGTTTGCAGTGCAAGGAGATTCCTGTCCCCAAAGGCTTTCTGACTTCTTCCTTCTGGGGCTCCTGATCTCACTGCGTCCCTATCCTCACCGTAAGGTTGCAGAGAGGCAACAGCAAAGCAACTGAAGACAGCTGTATCTGGAAGAAGGCGTGTCTGATTTAGAATTTTAGTGTGCTTCTATACCTGCACTATGGAACTAGAAGAGGTTTGCATGGGCTACAATATCTTGGCTGTATCTTTGCAGATTCAGTAACTGCTGAAGGTGTCCACATGATTGACTCAATAGAACTGGCCTTGCTTACTTTTGCAAAAGTTCTCAAGAGGTTTCAGCAGTGTGGGACACGCCCTGGTCACAGGGGAGAGGAAGTCAACTAGCTGGCCCCGCCTGTTTCCCAGCCCCGGGGCCACGTGTGGCTAAGATGGCATCTGACAGTGAACCTGGAGGGGCGGTTCTGTGGGCTGTCATGAAAAATCAGGCCGCCTCAAGGGTTGGTCTCCAGACATGCTCAGGCCTCCCCTTACAGTCCCTAGATAGGTGCAGCTACACCCCGCCCCTTCCTGCCGATCTTTGACCCGATTGGCTCCTGTGTCTTGTATTAGTTACACGTGTTCCCCCCAATAAACGAGATCTTGCACCGACTTGACTCCCATATGCGTCTGATTGTCCACTGGTGAGGGAGGGCTGGGTGGGGGTGGTCTGTTGGCCCTTGCCTTTCTTGGCTTGTATGGTGGGGGGGCGTGCCTTCCCCATCTCTTCCGCAGGTCAGGGGAGCCCGCCGGGGGGTGGGGGGAAAGGGGGGCTTGGGGGGAGCTAAAAACCCCTACACGCAGTTGAGCATTTTTATCTCTATTGTCTCTTCCTTGTTGTCCAGTATGTTTCAGAAAGTTGGATACTTTAGTCATTTCTCTGAGCTGGTCTTAGGCCACAATTTTTACCTCTCTCCCTCCATCGCACCCCTGTTCAGATATATTCCCCAAACTAGAAAACCACATAAGATCCCCTTTAAGGTATGGAAAGCCAGGTGCCACTGTCTCACACTTGTACACCTAGCTACTCAAGAAGCTGATCTGAGGATAGAGCATCCAGCTGTGCCCAAGGGAGCTGCGGATTCTGTCCCACTCCGTCTCTAAAATCCAGAAGGCTCTGCTGGTTGTGAATCTGGACTCCACCCAGGAACTGTCGGTGAGCAAATCGTGGCATGGAGAAACCACGCAAAGCTTTGCTCCTTACCCGAGTCAGAGGAAGAATCTGCACTGCCTTCCTTTCGCTAATATGTGTGCCCACTTCTTAACATCTTTCCTCTTTTAACCAAGGTGAAATGTCTAGGGCCCATTCCCAGTGCAGCTTCAAGATGAAAATACAACAGCAGATGCACAAAACTCATTCAAGGAAAAGGTCATGTGTCCTAACAAGGACACTTTGATGTTAGATCCCATGGTTAAGGATTTCATATTCTGGGAAGGACTCCTGGAAATGGCGCAGGACTATTCCTTGAAGCTCGTCTAGTATCACGTTCTCTTTAGTGAAACAGACTCAAGAAGAGTAAGTAACTAGTGAAACACCAGTTACAAGCTCACCATTGGCTCTCCTCTGTAGGCAAAGAATTAGCTATGTAGAATGAGGGCCGTTTGGTGGCCATCCAGTCAATGGAAACCAGAGATTATCAAGCGGATGAGATTTGCCTGTGAATTTGCATACAGGGGCGTTCCCTTTTTTCCTTTCAGCTCCACATGAGAATGTCCAGTTGTTCTGTGTCGTGGTTAGGAATGTGAAGCTCAACTTCCTAGTACTGTGGCTGCTTTGTGTTGTACACTAAACTGTCCCTTTGCTCCACAAAAAGAAAACAGAAAATAAAAGAAATTAAAGTGGAGGTTCAGAGTTCAGGTCAAGACAGGTCTCAGGCCTGGGTTCTGGGTAACTCACCCAGGATAAGGTAGTCGCAGGCAAGCATCAGGAGGTGGAGGTGGCTCTGGTTCTGGTTCTGGGCTTTACATTGTAAATAATATCCCTTTGGAAATAAAACTCCTTCCCACCTTAAGTTGTGCCTCAACGGATTATTCTCGCTCTCGGAATACAACAATGTGCAGCAAAGGTTGAGTGGCCAATGCCCAGCGGACTCAAGACAACCGAGATCAGCAAGTCCATTCAGAATTAGCTAGCTAGGACTTCTTCCACCCTGCTCAACATCACCCTACCCCCACCACACCCCAGCAGGAAGGTCAGGACCTCACAGGGGGCCGGGACTGCCCCCACCATTCACCTGAATTCAGGTGGGCCAGCACGCTGCCAGCCGACAAGGCCCCCAAGAATTAGCTATCTAGAATGAGGGCCATTAGGTGGCTCCAAGCATAACAGTGCTGAAGATAAAGAGCAGCGATAACTCCCAGGTAGTGACGTGGTGGTACCATGATATCATGGTACCCACTGAAGAGGAAAATCCTGGGCAATGGGCTATACATTCCTAGAACACATCAACAGCCATGTCTAATGTAATTGTAATGGGGTCTGCCCAAGGGAGGGGACCAGACTGTAATGGGGTCCGAGTGTGCGTGTGGGAAAATTCCCCATCCCTACAAGAGTCCGACACTGAGAGACAGTCTCAAGTAAAAAGATGGGTTTACTGGGGAAGGAAAAAATATACTGACGAGACAGGGTCACGGCCCAGCAACCTGAAAGAGCAGATTGGCTGGCCAGGGCCGCAGCCTAGACTCGGGAACTGGAACCTTGGGCCCCGAGCCACACTCAGGGTGGGTTCTAAAGGCAAACACAATGTGGCCCGTGAGCTTAAACCCTTACAGAGCATGCCAGGTCACATGCAGGTGGCCAATGGAGGTACGCTGTGCCTCATAGCAACTGTTTGAAGCAACCTATCATTTGAGTTCAGACTTGGGGCATGGATTTGCCGGGGCTCATGTGATGCAGGTGGAATCACCCACTCAAGGGAGGGCACAGGTTTCACCTTGCCTGCATAGGGCTGCGGATATCTTAGCGAAGATGGAGTGGGCTTCTGCTCTTTTTAACTGAGATGGAGTCAACATGACACCCCTCAACAGCTAATGATGGTGCTGGCCATATCTGACCTCCATATTACAGACACCAAGTTTTGTGGAATACTTGCTAACCATGCAAATGAGCACTGATGTGTGGAATAACCTGAGGGGAAGAAGCCCCTCCCCACATTGGTGTAATTGCCACGCCCCAGTGGGAAAGAAAGAGGAGATCCCGCCCCACCTTGAGGGGACCGGAAGCTCCACCCTCAGACTGCCTAGGTGGCAAGATAAGAAGGGCAGGACTTCCAGAGGAAAAGGAGGAGAGAAGAGAAGAGCACGAGGAGGAGAAAGGAGGTGACCAGCCAGCCAGCCAGCCAGCCGAGGGAGCAGTGCGGAGACAAGCAGACCAGCCAGAGGAGAGGGCCGGAGCCAAACCAGGCCTCTGGAGGTTTGGACGCCAGGAGGCTGTGGTGCTGAGAAATTCAGGTGGATCCGGGTCCGAGGAGCTGTCGCTCTAGCCATCATGTGGCAGGAGGAGCAAGAGAGGAAGTTGCGAGCCTTCTCAGAGATGGCGCGTGAACAGCTGAGACGGTTTGATGAACAGCAAGCACTGAAGCGACAGAAAGAATTACAGGACTTGCGGGAAGTCATGGAGAAGAATACTAGAGAAGCCCTGAGCCAGCAGGAGAAGCTCAAAGCTGAGCATCGCCACAGAGCCGAGATTCTCGACCTGAAGCTTCGGGAGGCAGAGCGACATCGCAGGAAACAGGCAGAGCTGGAGCGGCTGCACGAGGAGGAAGGCCAG
This sequence comes from Perognathus longimembris pacificus, assembly GCF_023159225.1. Taxonomy (NCBI): domain Eukaryota; kingdom Metazoa; phylum Chordata; class Mammalia; order Rodentia; family Heteromyidae; genus Perognathus; species Perognathus longimembris. The sequence goes on from NW_025959782.1 coordinate 13,189, forward strand.
GTGCGGCTTCGGAGCCTTTTCGCCCTCCAGGAGGAGGTGCTGCGGCTCAGCCAGCAGCTGGACGCCTCTGACCAGCAGCACAGGGACCTACGGGTGGGCGGCCTGGCTGCCTTCCGCACCCGGGGCAACCAGCTCTGCAGCCTGATCTCTGGGATCATTGGTGCTGCATCACAGAGCGGCTATCCCACGGCAGAAAACCAAGCTGAGGCTGAGCGAGCCTTGCAGGAAATGCGGGATCTTGTCAGGAACTTAGCCCGGGAAATGACCAGGGCCTGTGAAGACAAGAAACGGCAGGATGAAGAGGAGGCCCGACTCAAGCTGCAAGAATGGCAGATGCAACAGGGGTCGTGGGCCCCCACCCCATCCCCGGTCCCCAGCCAGGACCCAGGAGGGACACAGAACGAAGAGCTCCAAGTGAACGGGGAAGACAGTACCATGCAGTGGTACCAACAGCTGCAGGAGGCCTCTGCTCAGTGTGTGTTGTCCTTTGAAGGCCTGAGCAGCAGCAAGGACAGTCAGATGAAGAAACTAAAGATGGACCTGCACAAGGCCGCCACTATCCCAGTCAGCCAAATCTCCACGATTGCAGGCTCGAAACTCAAGGAAGTCTTTGACAAGATCAACGGTCTGCTCTCTGGAGAGCCGGTGCAGTCTGCTGGGCGCTCTGTGTCAGTCACCCTTCACCCACAAGCTCTGGACTTTGTTCAGTACAAAGTGGCAGAGAAGTTTGTGAAACAAGGCGAGGTGGAGGTGGCCTCTCACCATGAAGCAGCGTTCCCCATGGCAGTGGTGGCGTCTGGGATCTGGGAGCTTCACCCTAGAGTGGGAAACCTCATCCTCGCTCATCTCTATAAGAAGTGCCCTTTCTCGGTTCCATTCTACCCTGCTTTCAAGGAGGGCATGGCTCTGGAGGACTATCAGCGAATGCTTGGCTACCAAGTGAAAGACTCCAAGATGGAAGCGCAGGACAACTTCCTGAAGCGCATGTCTGGCATGATCCGTCTGTATGCGGCCATCATCCAGCTCCGCTGGCCATATGGAAACCAACAAGCAACTCACCCTCATGGCTTAAATCATGGCTGGCGCTGGTTAGCACAAATCTTAAACATGGAACCTCTAGCAGATGTGACAGCCACCCTCCTTTTGGACTTCTTGGAGGTGTGTGGGAATGCCCTCATGAAGCAGTACCAGGTCCAGTTCTGGAAGATGATACTTCTCATTCAGGAGGACTACTTCCCCAGAATTGAGGCCATCACAAGTCCAGGACAGATGGGTTCCTTTGTACGTCTGAAGCAGTTCTTGGAGAAATGTTTGCAGTGCAAGGAGATTCCTGTCCCCAAGGGCTTTCTGACTTCTTCCTTCTGGGGCTCCTGATCTCACTGCGTCCCTATCCTCACCGTAAGGTTGCAGAGAGGCAACAGCAAAGCAACTGAAGACAGCTGTATCTGGAAGAAGGCGTGTCTGATTTAGAATTTTAGTGTGCTTCTATACCTGCACTATGGAACTAGAAGAGGTTTGCATGGGCTACAATATCTTGGCTGTATCTTTGCAGATTCAGTAACTGCTGAAGGTGTCCACATGATTGACTCAATAGAACTGGCCTTGCTTACTTTTGCAAAAGTTCTCAAGAGGTTTCAGCAGTGTGGGACACGCCCTGGTCACAGGGGAGAGGAAGTCAACTAGCTGGCCCCGCCTGTTTCCCAGCCCCGGGGCCACGTGTGGCTAAGATGGCATCTGACAGTGAACCTGGAGGGGCGGTTCTGTGGGCTGTCATGAAAAATCAGGCCGCCTCAAGGGTTGGTCTCCAGACATGCTCAGGCCTCCCCTTACAGTCCCTAGATAGGTGCAGCTACACCCCGCCCCTTCCTGCCGATCTTTGACCCGATTGGCTCCTGTGTCTTGTATTAGTTACACGTGTTCCCCCCAATAAACGAGATCTTGCACCGACTTGACTCCCATATGCGTCTGATTGTCCACTGGTGAGGGAGGGCTGGGTGGGGGTGGTCTGTTGGCCCTTGCCTTTCTTGGCTTGTATGGTGGGGGGGCGTGCCTTCCCCATCTCTTCCGCAGGTCAGGGGAGCCCGCCGGGGGGTGGGGGGAAAGGGGGGCTTGGGGGGAGCTAAAAACCCCTACACGCAGTTGAGCATTTTTATCTCTATTGTCTCTTCCTTGTTGTCCAGTATGTTTCAGAAAGTTGGATACTTTAGTCATTTCTCTGAGCTGGTCTTAGGCCACAATTTTTACCTCTCTCCCTCCATCGCACCCCTGTTCAGATATATTCCCCAAACTAGAAAACCACATAAGATCCCCTTTAAGGTATGGAAAGCCAGGTGCCACTGTCTCACACTTGTACACCTAGCTACTCAAGAAGCTGATCTGAGGATAGAGCATCCAGCTGTGCCCAAGGGAGCTGCGGATTCTGTCCCACTCCGTCTCTAAAATCCAGAAGGCTCTGCTGGTTGTGAATCTGGACTCCACCCAGGAACTGTCGGTGAGCAAATCGTGGCATGGAGAAACCACGCAAAGCTTTGCTCCTTACCCGAGTCAGAGGAAGAATCTGCACTGCCTTCCTTTCGCTAATATGTGTGCCCACTTCTTAACATCTTTCCTCTTTTAACCAAGGTGAAATGTCTAGGGCCCATTCCCAGTGCAGCTTCAAGATGAAAATACAACAGCAGATGCACAAAACTCATTCAAGGAAAAGGTCATGTGTCCTAACAAGGACACTTTGATGTTAGATCCCATGGTTAAGGATTTCATATTCTGGGAAGGACTCCTGGAAATGGCGCAGGACTATTCCTTGAAGCTCGTCTAGTATCACGTTCTCTTTAGTGAAACAGACTCAAGAAGCGTAAGTAACTAGTGAAACACCAGTTACAAGCTCACCATTGGCTCTCCTCTGTAGGCAAAGAATTAGCTATGTAGAATGAGGGCCGTTTGGTGGCCATCCAGTCAATGGAAACCAGAGATTATCAAGCGGATGAGATTTGCCTGTGAATTTGCATACAGGGGCGTTCCCTTTTTTCCTTTCAGCTCCACATGAGAATGTCCAGTTGTTCTGTGTCGTGGTTAGGAATGTGAAGCTCAACTTCCTAGTACTGTGGCTGCTTTGTGTTGTACACTAAACTGTCCCTTTGCTCCACAAAAAGAAAACAGAAAATAAAAGAAATTAAAGTGGAGGTTCAGAGTTCAGGTCAAGACAGGTCTCAGGCCTGGGTTCTGGGTAACTCACCCAGGATAAGGTAGTCGCAGGCAAGCATCAGGAGGTGGAGGTGGCTCTGGTTCTGGTTCTGGGCTTTACATTGTAAATAATATCCCTTTGGAAATAAAACTCCTTCCCACCTTAAGTTGTGCCTCAACGGATTATTCTCGCTCTCGGAATACAACAATGTGCAGCAAAGGTTGAGTGGCCAATGCCCAGCGGACTCAAGACAACCGAGATCAGCAAGTCCATTCAGAATTAGCTAGCTAGGACTTCTTCCACCCTGCTCAACATCACCCTACCCCCACCACACCCCAGCAGGAAGGTCAGGACCTCACAGGGGGCCGGGACTGCCCCCACCATTCACCTGAATTCAGGTGGGCCAGCACGCTGCCAGCCGACAAGGCCCCCAAGAATTAGCTATCTAGAATGAGGGCCATTAGGTGGCTCCAAGCATAACAGTGCTGAAGATAAAGAGCAGCGATAACTCCCAGGTAGTGACGTGGTGGTACCATGATATCATGGTACCCACTGAAGAGGAAAATCCTGGGCAATGGGCTATACATTCCTAGAACACATCAACAGCCATGTCTAATGTAATTGTAATGGGGTCTGCCCAAGGGAGGGGACCAGACTGTAATGGGGTCCGAGTGTGCGTGTGGGAAAATTCCCCATCCCTGCAAGAGTCCGACACTGAGAGACAGTCTCAAGTAAAAAGATGGGTTTACTGGGGAAGGAAAAATTATACTGACGAGACAGGGTCACGGCCCAGCAACTTGAAAGAGCAGATTGGCTGGCCAGGGCCGCAGCCTAGACTCGGGAACTGGAACCTTGGGCCCCGAGCCACACTCAGGGTGGGTTCTAAAGGCAAACACAATGTGGCCCGTGAGCTTAAACCCTTACAGAGCATGCCAGGTCACATGCAGGTGGCCAATGGAGGTACGCTGTGCCTCATAGCAACTGTTTGAAGCAACCTATCATTTGAGTTCAGACTTGGGGCATGGATTTGCCGGGGCTCATGTGATGCAGGTGGAATCACCCACTCAAGGGAGGGCACAGGTTTCACCTTGCCTGCTTAGGGCTGCAGATATCTTAGCGAAGATGGAGTGGGCTTCTGCTCTTTTTAACTGAGATGGAGTCAACATGACACCCCTCAACAGCTAATGATGGTGCTGGCCATATCTGACCTCCATATTACAGACATCAAGTTTTGTGGAATACTTGCTAACCATGCAAATGAGCACTGATGTGTGGAATAACCTGAGGGGAAGAAGCCCCTCCCCACATTGGTGTAATTGCCACGCCCCAGTGGGAAAGAAAGAGGAGATCCCGCCCCACCTTGAGGGGACCGGAAGCCCCTCCCTCAGACTGCCTAGGTGGCAAGATAAGAAGGGCAGGACTTCCAGAGGAAAAGGAGGAGAGAAGAGAAGAGCACGAGGAGGAGAAAGGAGGTGACCAGCCAGCCAGCCAGCCAGCCGAGGGAGCAGTGCGGAGACAAGCAGACCAGCCAGAGGAGAGGGCCGGAGCCAAACCAGGCCTCTGGAGGTTTGGACGCCAGGAGGCTGTGGTGCTGAGAAATTCAGGTGGATCCGGGTCCGAGGAGCTGTCGCTCTAGCCATCATGTGGCAGGAGGAGCAAGAGAGGAAGTTGCGAGCCTTCTCAGAGATGGCGCGTGAACAGCTGAGACGGTTTGATGAACAGCAAGCACTGAAGCGACAGAAAGAATTACAGGACTTGCGGGAAGTCATGGAGAAGAATACTAGAGAAGCCCTGAGCCAGCAGGAGAAGCTCAAAGCTGAGCATCGCCACAGAGCCGAGATTCTCGACCTGAAGCTTCGGGAGGCAGAGCGACATCGCAGGAAACAGGCAGAGCTGGAGCGGCTGCACGAGGAGGAAGGCCAGGTGCGGCTTCGGAGCCTTTTCGCCCTCCAGGAGGAGGTGCTGCGGCTCAGCCAGCAGCTGGACGCCTCTGACCAGCAGCACAGGGACCTACGGGTGGGCGGCCTGGCTGCCTTCCGCACCCGGGGCAACCAGCTCTGCAGCCTGATCTCTGGGATCATTGGTGCTGCATCACAGAGCGGCTATCCCACGGCAGAAAACCAAGCTGAGGCTGAGCGAGCCTTGCAGGAAATGCGGGATCTTGTCAGGAACTTAGCCCGGGAAATGACCAGGGCCTGTGAAGACAAGAAACGGCAGGATGAAGAGGAGGCCCGACTCAAGCTGCAAGAATGGCAGATGCAACAGGGGTCGTGGGCCCCCACCCCATCCCCGGTCCCCAGCCAGGACCCAGGAGGGACACAGAACGAAGAGCTCCAAGTGAACGGGGAAGACAGTACCATGCAGTGGTACCAACAGCTGCAGGAGGCCTCTGCTCAGTGTGTGTTGTCCTTTGAAGGCCTGAGCAGCAGCAAGGACAGTCAGATGAAGAAACTAAAGATGGACCTGCACAAGGCCGCCACTATCCCAGTCAGCCAAATCTCCACGATTGCAGGCTCGAAACTCAAGGAAGTCTTTGACAAGATCAACGGTCTGCTCTCTGGAGAGCCGGTGCAGTCTGCTGGGCGCTCTGTGTCAGTCACCCTTCACCCACAAGCTCTGGACTTTGTTCAGTACAAAGTGGCAGAGAAGTTTGTGAAACAAGGCGAGGTGGAGGTGGCCTCTCACCATGAAGCAGCGTTCCCCATGGCAGTGGTGGCGTCTGGGATCTGGGAGCTTCACCCTAGAGTGGGAAACCTCATCCTCGCTCATCTCTATAAGAAGTGCCCTTTCTCGGTTCCATTCTACCCTGCTTTCAAGGAGGGCATGGCTCTGGAGGACTATCAGCGAATGCTTGGCTACCAAGTGAAAGACTCCAAGATGGAAGCGCAGGACAACTTCCTGAAGCGCATGTCTGGCATGATCCGTCTGTATGCGGCCATCATCCAGCTCCGCTGGCCATATGGAAACCAACAAGCAACTCACCCTCATGGCTTAAATCATGGCTGGCGCTGGTTAGCACAAATCTTAAACATGGAACCTCTAGCAGATGTGACAGCCACCCTCCTTTTGGACTTCTTGGAGGTGTGTGGGAATGCCCTCATGAAGCAGTACCAGGTCCAGTTCTGGAAGATGATACTTCTCATTCAGGAGGACTACTTCCCCAGAATTGAGGCCATCACAAGTCCAGGACAGATGGGTTCCTTTGTACGTCTGAAGCAGTTCTTGGAGAAATGTTTGCAGTGCAAGGAGATTCCTGTCCCCAAGGGCTTTCTGACTTCTTCCTTCTGGGGCTCCTGATCTCACTGCGTCCCTATCCTCACCGTAAGGTTGCAGAGAGGCAACAGCAAAGCAACTGAAGACAGCTGTATCTGGAAGAAGGCGTGTCTGATTTAGAATTTTAGTGTGCTTCTATACCTGCACTATGGAACTAGAAGAGGTTTGCATGGGCTACAATATCTTGGCTGTATCTTTGCAGATTCAGTAACTGCTGAAGGTGTCCACATGATTGACTCAATAGAACTGGCCTTGCTTACTTTTGCAAAAGTTCTCAAGAGGTTTGAGCAGTGTGGGACACGCCCTGGTCACAGGGGAGAGGAAGTCAACTAGCTGGCCCCGCCTGTTTCCCAGCCCCGGGGCCACGTGTGGCTAAGATGGCATCTGACAGTGAACCTGGAGGGGCGGTTCTGTGGGCTGTCATGAAAAATCAGGCCGCCTCAAGGGTTGGTCTCCAGACATGCTCAGGCCTCCCCTTACAGTCCCTAGATAGGTGCAGCTACACCCCGCCCCTTCCTGCCGATCTTTGACCCGATTGGCTCCTGTGTCTTGTATTAGTTACACGTGTTCCCCCCAATAAACGAGATCTTGCACCGACTTGACTCCCATATGCGTCTGATTGTCCACTGGTGAGGGAGGGCTGGGTGGGGGTGGTCTGTTGGCCCTTGCCTTTCTTGGCTTGTATGGTGGGGGGGCGTGCCTTCCCCATCTCTTCCGCAGGTCAGGGGAGCCCGCCGGGGGGTGGGGGGAAAGGGGGGCTTGGGGGGAGCTAAAAACCCCTACACGCAGTTGAGCATTTTTATCTCTATTGTCTCTTCCTTGTTGTCCAGTATGTTTCAGAAAGTTGGATACTTTAGTCATTTCTCTGAGCTGGTCTTAGGCCACAATTTTTACCTCTCTCCCTCCATCGCACCCCTGTTCAGATATATTCCCCAAACTAGAAAACCACATAAGATCCCCTTTAAGGTATGGAAAGCCAGGTGCCACTGTCTCACACTTGTACACCTAGCTACTCAAGAAGCTGATCTGAGGATAGAGCATCCAGCTGTGCCCAAGGGAGCTGCGGATTCTGTCCCACTCCGTCTCTAAAATCCAGAAGGCTCTGCTGGTTGTGAATCTGGACTCCACCCAGGAACTGTCGGTGAGCAAATCGTGGCATGGAGAAACCACGCAAAGCTTTGCTCCTTACCCGAGTCAGAGGAAGAATCTGCACTGCCTTCCTTTCGCTAATATGTGTGCCCACTTCTTAACATCTTTCCTCTTTTAACCAAGGTGAAATGTCTAGGGCCCATTCCCAGTGCAGCTTCAAGATGAAAATACAACAGCAGATGCACAAAACTCATTCAAGGAAAAGGTCATGTGTCCTAACAAGGACACTTTGATGTTAGATCCCATGGTTAAGGATTTCATATTCTGGGAAGGACTCCTGGAAATGGCGCAGGACTATTCCTTGAAGCTCGTCTAGTATCACGTTCTCTTTAGTGAAACAGACTCAAGAAGCGTAAGTAACTAGTGAAACACCAGTTACAAGCTCACCATTGGCTCTCCTCTGTAGGCAAAGAATTAGCTATGTAGAATGAGGGCCGTTTGGTGGCCATCCAGTCAATGGAAACCAGAGATTATCAAGCGGATGAGATTTGCCTGTGAATTTGCATACAGGGGCGTTCCCTTTTTTCCTTTCAGCTCCACATGAGAATGTCCAGTTGTTCTGTGTCGTGGTTAGGAATGTGAAGCTCAACTTCCTAGTACTGTGGCTGCTTTGTGTTGTACACTAAACTGTCCCTTTGCTCCACAAAAAGAAAACAGAAAATAAAAGAAATTAAAGTGGAGGTTCAGAGTTCAGGTCAAGACAGGTCTCAGGCCTGGGTTCTGGGTAACTCACCCAGGATAAGGTAGTCGCAGGCAAGCATCAGGAGGTGGAGGTGGCTCTGGTTCTGGTTCTGGGCTTTACATTGTAAATAATATCCCTTTGGAAATAAAACTCCTTCCCACCTTAAGTTGTGCCTCAACGGATTATTCTCGCTCTCGGAATACAACAATGTGCAGCAAAGGTTGAGTGGCCAATGCCCAGCGGACTCAAGACAACCGAGATCAGCAAGTCCATTCAGAATTAGCTAGCTAGGACTTCTTCCACCCTGCTCAACATCACCCTACCCCCACCACACCCCAGCAGGAAGGTCAGGACCTCACAGGGGGCCGGGACTGCCCCCACCATTCACCTGAATTCAGGTGGGCCAGCACGCTGCCAGCCGACAAGGCCCCCAAGAATTAGCTATCTAGAATGAGGGCCATTAGGTGGCTCCAAGCATAACAGTGCTGAAGATAAAGAGCAGCGATAACTCCCAGGTAGTGACGTGGTGGTACCATGATATCATGGTACCCACTGAAGAGGAAAATCCTGGGCAATGGGCTATACATTCCTAGAACACATCAACAGCCATGTCTAATGTAATTGTAATGGGGTCTGCCCAAGGGAGGGGACCAGACTGTAATGGGGTCCGAGTGTGCGTGTGGGAAAATTCCCCATCCCTGCAAGAGTCCGACACTGAGAGACAGTCTCAAGTAAAAAGATGGGTTTACTGGGGAAGGAAAAATTATACTGACCAGACAGGGTCACGGCCCAGCAACTTGAAAGAGCAGATTGGCTGGCCAGGGCCGCAGCCTAGACTCGGGAACTGGAACCTTGGGCCCCGAGCCACACTCAGGGTGGGTTCTAAAGGCAAACACAATGTGGCCCGTGAGCTTAAACCCTTACAGAGCATGCCAGGTCACATGCAGGTGGCCAATGGAGGTACGCTGTGCCTCATAGCAACTGTTTGAAGCAACCTATCATTTGAGTTCAGACTTGGGGCATGGATTTGCCGGGGCTCATGTGATGCAGGTGGAATCACCCACTCAAGGGAGGGCACAGGTTTCACCTTGCCTGCTTAGGGCTGCAGATATCTTAGCGAAGATGGAGTGGGCTTCTGCTCTTTTTAACTGAGATGGAGTCAACATGACACCCCTCAACAGCTAATGATGGTGCTGGCCATATCTGACCTCCATATTACAGACATCAAGTTTTGTGGAATACTTGCTAACCATGCAAATGAGCACTGATGTGTGGAATAACCTGAGGGGAAGAAGCCCCTCCCCACATTGGTGTAATTGCCACGCCCCAGTGGGAAAGAAAGAGGAGATCCCGCCCCACCTTGAGGGGACCGGAAGCCCCTCCCTCAGACTGCCTAGGTGGCAAGATAAGAAGGGCAGGACTTCCAGAGGAAAAGGAGGAGAGAAGAGAAGAGCACGAGGAGGAGAAAGGAGGTGACCAGCCAGCCAGCCAGCCAGCCGAGGGAGCAGTGCGGAGACAAGCAGACCAGCCAGAGGAGAGGGCCGGAGCCAAACCAGGCCTCTGGAGGTTTGGACGCCAGGAGGCTGTGGTGCTGAGAAATTCAGGTGGATCCGGGTCCGAGGAGCTGTCGCTCTAGCCATCATGTGGCAGGAGGAGCAAGAGAGGAAGTTGCGAGCCTTCTCAGAGATGGCGCGTGAACAGCTGAGACGGTTTGATGAACAGCAAGCACTGAAGCGACAGAAAGAATTACAGGACTTGCGGGAAGTCATGGAGAAGAATACTAGAGAAGCCCTGAGCCAGCAGGAGAAGCTCAAAGCTGAGCATCGCCACAGAGCCGAGATTCTCGACCTGAAGCTTCGGGAGGCAGAGCGACATCGCAGGAAACAGGCAGAGCTGGAGCGGCTGCACGAGGAGGAAGGCCAGGTGCGGCTTCGGAGCCTTTTCGCCCTCCAGGAGGAGGTGCTGCGGCTCAGCCAGCAGCTGGACGCCTCTGACCAGCAGCACAGGGACCTACGGGTGGGCGGCCTGGCTGCCTTCCGCACCCGGGGCAACCAGCTCTGCAGCCTGATCTCTGGGATCATTGGTGCTGCATCACAGAGCGGCTATCCCACGGCAGAAAACCAAGCTGAGGCTGAGCGAGCCTTGCAGGAAATGCGGGATCTTGTCAGGAACTTAGCCCGGGAAATGACCAGGGCCTGTGAAGACAAGAAACGGCAGGATGAAGAGGAGGCCCGACTCAAGCTGCAAGAATGGCAGATGCAACAGGGGTCGTGGGCCCCCACCCCATCCCCGGTCCCCAGCCAGGACCCAGGAGGGACACAGAACGAAGAGCTCCAAGTGAACGGGGAAGACAGTACCATGCAGTGGTACCAACAGCTGCAGGAGGCCTCTGCTCAGTGTGTGTTGTCCTTTGAAGGCCTGAGCAGCAGCAAGGACAGTCAGATGAAGAAACTAAAGATGGACCTGCACAAGGCCGCCACTATCCCAGTCAGCCAAATCTCCACGATTGCAGGCTCGAAACTCAAGGAAGTCTTTGACAAGATCAACGGTCTGCTCTCTGGAGAGCCGGTGCAGTCTGCTGGGCGCTCTGTGTCAGTCACCCTTCACCCACAAGCTCTGGACTTTGTTCAGTACAAAGTGGCAGAGAAGTTTGTGAAACAAGGCGAGGTGGAGGTGGCCTCTCACCATGAAGCAGCGTTCCCCATGGCAGTGGTGGCGTCTGGGATCTGGGAGCTTCACCCTAGAGTGGGAAACCTCATCCTCGCTCATCTCTATAAGAAGTGCCCTTTCTCGGTTCCATTCTACCCTGCTTTCAAGGAGGGCATGGCTCTGGAGGACTATCAGCGAATGCTTGGCTACCAAGTGAAAGACTCCAAGATGGAAGCGCAGGACAACTTCCTGAAGCGCATGTCTGGCATGATCCGTCTGTATGCGGCCATCATCCAGCTCCGCTGGCCATATGGAAACCAACAAGCAACTCACCCTCATGGCTTAAATCATGGCTGGCGCTGGTTAGCACAAATCTTAAACATGGAACCTCTAGCAGATGTGACAGCCACCCTCCTTTTGGACTTCTTGGAGGTGTGTGGGAATGCCCTCATGAAGCAGTACCAGGTCCAGTTCTGGAAGATGATACTTCTCATTCAGGAGGACTACTTCCCCAGAATTGAGGCCATCACAAGTCCAGGACAGATGGGTTCCTTTGTACGTCTGAAGCAGTTCTTGGAGAAATGTTTGCAGTGCAAGGAGATTCCTGTCCCCAAGGGCTTTCTGACTTCTTCCTTCTGGGGCTCCTGATCTCACTGCGTCCCTATCCTCACCGTAAGGTTGCAGAGAGGCAACAGCAAAGCAACTGAAGACAGCTGTATCTGGAAGAAGGCGTGTCTGATTTAGAATTTTAGTGTGCTTCTATACCTGCACTATGGAACTAGAAGAGGTTTGCATGGGCTACAATATCTTGGCTGTATCTTTGCAGATTCAGTAACTGCTGAAGGTGTCCACATGATTGACTCAATAGAACTGGCCTTGCTTACTTTTGCAAAAGTTCTCAAGAGGTTTGAGCAGTGTGGGACACGCCCTGGTCACAGGGGAGAGGAAGTCAACTAGCTGGCCCCGCCTGTTTCCCAGCCCCGGGGCCACGTGTGGCTAAGATGGCATCTGACAGTGAACCTGGAGGGGCGGTTCTGTGGGCTGTCATGAAAAATCAGGCCGCCTCAAGGGTTGGTCTCCAGACATGCTCAGGCCTCCCCTTACAGTCCCTAGATAGGTGCAGCTACACCCCGCCCCTTCCTGCCGATCTTTGACCCGATTGGCTCCTGTGTCTTGTATTAGTTACACGTGTTCCCCCCAATAAACGAGATCTTGCACCGACTTGACTCCCATATGCGTCTGATTGTCCACTGGTGAGGGAGGGCTGGGTGGGGGTGGTCTGTTGGCCCTTGCCTTTCTTGGCTTGTATGGTGGGGGGGCGTGCCTTCCCCATCTCTTCCGCAGGTCAGGGGAGCCCGCCGGGGGGTGGGGGGAAAGGGGGGCTTGGGGGGAGCTAAAAACCCCTACACGCAGTTGAGCATTTTTATCTCTATTGTCTCTTCCTTGTTGTCCAGTATGTTTCAGAAAGTTGGATACTTTAGTCATTTCTCTGAGCTGGTCTTAGGCCACAATTTTTACCTCTCTCCCTCCATCGCACCCCTGTTCAGATATATTCCCCAAACTAGAAAACCACATAAGATCCCCTTTAAGGTATGGAAAGCCAGGTGCCACTGTCTCACACTTGTACACCTAGCTACTCAAGAAGCTGATCTGAGGATAGAGCATCCAGCTGTGCCCAAGGGAGCTGCGGATTCTGTCCCACTCCGTCTCTAAAATCCAGAAGGCTCTGCTGGTTGTGAATCTGGACTCCACCCAGGAACTGTCGGTGAGCAAATCGTGGCATGGAGAAACCACGCAAAGCTTTGCTCCTTACCCGAGTCAGAGGAAGAATCTGCACTGCCTTCCTTTCGCTAATATGTGTGCCCACTTCTTAACATCTTTCCTCTTTTAACCAAGGTGAAATGTCTAGGGCCCATTCCCAGTGCAGCTTCAAGATGAAAATACAACAGCAGATGCACAAAACTCATTCAAGGAAAAGGTCATGTGTCCTAACAAGGACACTTTGATGTTAGATCCCATGGTTAAGGATTTCATATTCTGGGAAGGACTCCTGGAAATGGCGCAGGACTATTCCTTGAAGCTCGTCTAGTATCACGTTCTCTTTAGTGAAACAGACTCAAGAAGAGTAAGTAACTAGTGAAACACCAGTTACAAGCTCACCATTGGCTCTCCTCTGTAGGCAAAGAATTAGCTATGTAGAATGAGGGCCGTTTGGTGGCCATCCAGTCAATGGAAACCAGAGATTATCAAGCGGATGAGATTTGCCTGTGAATTTGCATACAGGGGCGTTCCCTTTTTTCCTTTCAGCTCCACATGAGAATGTCCAGTTGTTCTGTGTCGTGGTTAGGAATGTGAAGCTCAACTTCCTAGTACTGTGGCTGCTTTGTGTTGTACACTAAACTGTCCCTTTGCTCCACAAAAAGAAAACAGAAAATAAAAGAAATTAAAGTGGAGGTTCAGAGTTCAGGTCAAGACAGGTCTCAGGCCTGGGTTCTGGGTAACTCACCCAGGATAAGGTAGTCGCAGGCAAGCATCAGGAGGTGGAGGTGGCTCTGGTTCTGGTTCTGGGCTTTACATTGTAAATAATATCCCTTTGGAAATAAAACTCCTTCCCACCTTAAGTTGTGCCTCAACGGATTATTCTCGCTCTCGGAATACAACAATGTGCAGCAAAGGTTGAGTGGCCAATGCCCAGCGGACTCAAGACAACCGAGATCAGCAAGTCCATTCAGAATTAGCTAGCTAGGACTTCTTCCACCCTGCTCAACATCACCCTACCCCCACCACACCCCAGCAGGAAGGTCAGGACCTCACAGGGGGCCGGGACTGCCCCCACCATTCACCTGAATTCAGGTGGGCCAGCACGCTGCCAGCCGACAAGGCCCCCAAGAATTAGCTATCTAGAATGAGGGCCATTAGGTGGCTCCAAGCATAACAGTGCTGAAGATAAAGAGCAGCGATAACTCCCAGGTAGTGACGTGGTGGTACCATGATATCATGGTACCCACTGAAGAGGAAAATCCTGGGCAATGGGCTATACATTCCTAGAACACATCAACAGCCATGTCTAATGTAATTGTAATGGGGTCTGCCCAAGGGAGGGGACCAGACTGTAATGGGGTCCGAGTGTGCGTGTGGGAAAATTCCCCATCCCTACAAGAGTCCGACACTGAGAGACAGTCTCAAGTAAAAAGATGGGTTTACTGGGGAAGGAAAAAATATACTGACCAGACAGGGTCACGGCCCAGCAACCTGAAAGAGCAGATTGGCTGGCCAGGGCCGCAGCCTAGACTCGGGAACTGGAACCTTGGGCCCCGAGCCACACTCAGGGTGGGTTCTAAAGGCAAACACAATGTGGCCCGTGAGCTTAAACCCTTACAGAGCATGCCAGGTCACATGCAGGTGGCCAATGGAGGTACGCTGTGCCTCATAGCAACTGTTTGAAGCAACCTATCATTTGAGTTCAGACTTGGGGCATGGATTTGCCGGGGCTCATGTGATGCAGGTGGAATCACCCACTCAAGGGAGGGCACAGGTTTCACCTTGCCTGCATAGGGCTGCGGATATCGTAGCGAAGATGGAGTGGGCTTCTGCTCTTTTTAACTGAGATGGAGTCAACATGACACCCCTCAACAGCTAATGATGGTGCTGGCCATATCTGACCTCCATATTACAGACACCAAGTTTTGTGGAATACTTGCTAACCATGCAAATGAGCACTGATGTGTGGAATAACCTGAGGGGAAGAAGCCCCTCCCCACATTGGTGTAATTGCCACGCCCCAGTGGGAAAGAAAGAGGAGATCCCGCCCCACCTTGAGGGGACCGGAAGCCCCACCCTCAGACTGCCTAGGTGGCAAGATAAGAAGGGCAGGACTTCCAGAGGAAAAGGAGGAGAGAAGAGAAGAGCACGAGGAGGAGAAAGGAGGTGACCAGCCAGCCAGCCAGCCAGCCGAGGGAGCAGTGCGGAGACAAGCAGACCAGCCAGAGGAGAGGGCCGGAGCCAAACCAGGCCTCTGGAGGTTTGGACGCCAGGAGGCTGTGGTGCTGAGAAATTCAGGTGGATCCGGGTCCGAGGAGCTGTCGCTCTAGCCATCATGTGGCAGGAGGAGCAAGAGAGGAAGTTGCGAGCCTTCTCAGAGATGGCGCGTGAACAGCTGAGACGGTTTGATGAACAGCAAGCACTGAAGCGACAGAAAGAATTACAGGACTTGCGGGAAGTCATGGAGAAGAATACTAGAGAAGCCCTGAGCCAGCAGGAGAAGCTCAAAGCTGAGCATCGCCACAGAGCCGAGATTCTCGACCTGAAGCTTCGGGAGGCAGAGCGACATCGCAGGAAACAGGCAGAGCTGGAGCGGCTGCACGAGGAGGAAGGCCAGGTGCGGCTTCGGAGCCTTTTCGCCCTCCAGGAGGAGGTGCTGCGGCTCAGCCAGCAGCTGGACGCCTCTGACCAGCAGCACAGGGACCTACGGGTGGGCGGCCTGGCTGCCTTCCGCACCCGGGGCAACCAGCTCTGCAGCCTGATCTCTGGGATCATTGGTGCTGCATCACAGAGCGGCTATCCCACGGCAGAAAACCAAGCTGAGGCTGAGCGAGCCTTGCAGGAAATGCGGGATCTTGTCAGGAACTTAGCCCGGGAAATGACCAGGGCCTGTGAAGACAAGAAACGGCAGGATGAAGAGGAGGCCCGACTCAAGCTGCAAGAATGGCAGATGCAACAGGGGTCGTGGGCCCCCACCCCATCCCCGGTCCCCAGCCAGGACCCAGGAGGGACACAGAACGAAGAGCTCCAAGTGAACGGGGAAGACAGTACCATGCAGTGGTACCAACAGCTGCAGGAGGCCTCTGCTCAGTGTGTGTTGTCCTTTGAAGGCCTGAGCAGCAGCAAGGACAGTCAGATGAAGAAACTAAAGATGGACCTGCACAAGGCCGCCACTATCCCAGTCAGCCAAATCTCCACGATTGCAGGCTCGAAACTCAAGGAAGTCTTTGACAAGATCAACGGTCTGCTCTCTGGAGAGCCGGTGCAGTCTGCTGGGCGCTCTGTGTCAGTCACCCTTCACCCACAAGCTCTGGACTTTGTTCAGTACAAAGTGGCAGAGAAGTTTGTGAAACAAGGCGAGGTGGAGGTGGCCTCTCACCATGAAGCAGCGTTCCCCATGGCAGTGGTGGCGTCTGGGATCTGGGAGCTTCACCCTAGAGTGGGAAACCTCATCCTCGCTCATCTCTATAAGAAGTGCCCTTTCTCGGTTCCATTCTACCCTGCTTTCAAGGAGGGCATGGCTCTGGAGGACTATCAGCGAATGCTTGGCTACCAAGTGAAAGACTCCAAGATGGAAGCGCAGGACAACTTCCTGAAGCGCATGTCTGGCATGATCCGTCTGTATGCGGCCATCATCCAGCTCCGCTGGCCATATGGAAACCAACAAGCAACTCACCCTCATGGCTTAAATCATGGCTGGCGCTGGTTAGCACAAATCTTAAACATGGAACCTCTAGCAGATGTGACAGCCACCCTCCTTTTGGACTTCTTGGAGGTGTGTGGGAATGCCCTCATGAAGCAGTACCAGGTCCAGTTCTGGAAGATGATACTTCTCATTCAGGAGGACTACTTCCCCAGAATTGAGGCCATCACAAGTCCAGGACAGATGGGTTCCTTTGTACGTCTGAAGCAGTTCTTGGAGAAATGTTTGCAGTGCAAGGAGATTCCTGTCCCCAAGGGCTTTCTGACTTCTTCCTTCTGGGGCTCCTGATCTCACTGCGTCCCTATCCTCACCGTAAGGTTGCAGAGAGGCAACAGCAAAGCAACTGAAGACAGCTGTATCTGGAAGAAGGCGTGTCTGATTTAGAATTTTAGTGTGCTTCTATACCTGCACTATGGAACTAGAAGAGGTTTGCATGGGCTACAATATCTTGGCTGTATCTTTGCAGATTCAGTAACTGCTGAAGGTGTCCACATGATTGACTCAATAGAACTGGCCTTGCTTACTTTTGCAAAAGTTCTCAAGAGGTTTGAGCAGTGTGGGACACGCCCTGGTCACAGGGGAGAGGAAGTCAACTAGCTGGCCCCGCCTGTTTCCCAGCCCCGGGGCCACGTGTGGCTAAGATGGCATCTGACAGTGAACCTGGAGGGGCGGTTCTGTGGGCTGTCATGAAAAATCAGGCCGCCTCAAGGGTTGGTCTCCAGACATGCTCAGGCCTCCCCTTACAGTCCCTAGATAGGTGCAGCTACACCCCGCCCCTTCCTGCCGATCTTTGACCCGATTGGCTCCTGTGTCTTGTATTAGTTACACGTGTTCCCCCCAATAAACGAGATCTTGCACCGACTTGACTCCCATATGCGTCTGATTGTCCACTGGTGAGGGAGGGCTGGGTGGGGGTGGTCTGTTGGCCCTTGCCTTTCTTGGCTTGTATGGTGGGGGGGCGTGCCTTCCCCATCTCTTCCGCACGTCAGGGGAGCCCGCCGGGGGGTGGGGGGAAAGGGGGGCTTGGGGGGAGCTAAAAACCCCTACACGCAGTTGATCATTTTTATCTCTATTGTCTCTTCCTTGTTGTCCAGTATGTTTCAGAAAGTTGGATACTTTAGTCATTTCTCTGAGCTGGTCTTAGGCCACAATTTTTACCTCTCTCCCTCCATCGCACCCCTGTTCAGATATATTCCCCAAACTAGAAAACCACATAAGATCCCCTTTAAGGTATGGAAAGCCAGGTGCCACTGTCTCACACTTGTACACCTAGCTACTCAAGAAGCTGATCTGAGGATAGAGCATCCAGCTGTGCCCAAGGGAGCTGCGGATTCTGTCCCACTCCGTCTCTAAAATCCAGAAGGCTCTGCTGGTTGTGAATCTGGACTCCACCCAGGAACTGTCGGTGAGCAAATCGTGGCATGGAGAAACCACGCAAAGCTTTGCTCCTTACCCGAGTCAGAGGAAGAATCTGCACTGCCTTCCTTTCGCTAATATGTGTGCCCACTTCTTAACATCTTTCCTCTTTTAACCAAGGTGAAATGTCTAGGGCCCATTCCCAGTGCAGCTTCAAGATGAAAATACAACAGCAGATGCACAAAACTCATTCAAGGAAAAGGTCATGTGTCCTAACAAGGACACTTTGATGTTAGATCCCATGGTTAAGGATTTCATATTCTGGGAAGGACTCCTGGAAATGGCGCAGGACTATTCCTTGAAGCTCGTCTAGTATCACGTTCTCTTTAGTGAAACAGACTCAAGAAGAGTAAGTAACTAGTGAAACACCAGTTACAAGCTCACCATTGGCTCTCCTCTGTAGGCAAAGAATTAGCTATGTAGAATGAGGGCCGTTTGGTGGCCATCCAGTCAATGGAAACCAGAGATTATCAAGCGGATGAGATTTGCCTGTGAATTTGCATACAGGGGCGTTCCCTTTTTTCCTTTCAGCTCCACATGAGAATGTCCAGTTGTTCTGTGTCGTGGTTAGGAATATGAAGCTCAACTTCCTAGTACTGTGGCTGCTTTGTGTTGTACACTAAACTGTCCCTTTGCTCCACAAAAAGAAAACAGAAAATAAAAGAAATTAAAGTGGAGGTTCAGAGTTCAGGTCAAGACAGGTCTCAGGCCTGGGTTCTGGGTAACTCACCCAGGATAAGGTAGTCGCAGGCAAGCATCAGGAGGTGGAGGTGGCTCTGGTTCTGGTTCTGGGCTTTACATTGTAAATAATATCCCTTTGGAAATAAAACTCCTTCCCACCTTAAGTTGTGCCTCAACGGATTATTCTCGCTCTCGGAATACAACAATGTGCAGCAAAGGTTGAGTGGCCAATGCCCAGCGGACTCAAGACAACCGAGATCAGCAAGTCCATTCAGAATTAGCTAGCTAGGACTTCTTCCACCCTGCTCAACATCACCCTACCCCCACCACACCCCAGCAGGAAGGTCAGGACCTCACAGGGGGCCGGGACTGCCCCCACCATTCACCTGAATTCAGGTGGGCCAGCACGCTGCCAGCCGACAAGGCCCCCAAGAATTAGCTATCTAGAATGAGGGCCATTAGGTGGCTCCAAGCATAACAGTGCTGAAGATAAAGAGCAGCGATAACTCCCAGGTAGTGACGTGGTGGTACCATGATATCATGGTACCCACTGAAGAGGAAAATCCTGGGCAATGGGCTATACATTCCTAGAACACATCAACAGCCATGTCTAATGTAATTGTAATGGGGTCTGCCCAAGGGAGGGGACCAGACTGTAATGGGGTCCGAGTGTGCGTGTGGGAAAATTCCCCATCCCTACAAGAGTCCGACACTGAGAGACAGTCTCAAGTAAAAAGATGGGTTTACTGGGGAAGGAAAAAATATACTGACCAGACAGGGTCACGGCCCAGCAACCTGAAAGAGCAGATTGGCTGGCCAGGGCCGCAGCCTAGACTCGGGAACTGGAACCTTGGGCCCCGAGCCACACTCAGGGTGGGTTCTAAAGGCAAACACAATGTGGCCCGTGAGCTTAAACCCTTACAGAGCATGCCAGGTCACATGCAGGTGGCCAATGGAGGTACGCTGTGCCTCATAGCAACTGTTTGAAGCAACCTATCATTTGAGTTCAGACTTGGGGCATGGATTTGCCGGGGCTCATGTGATGCAGGTGGAATCACCCACTCAAGGGAGGGCACAGGTTTCACCTTGCCTGCATAGGGCTGCGGATATCGTAGCGAAGATGGAGTGGGCTTCTGCTCTTTTTAACTGAGATGGAGTCAACATGACACCCCTCAACAGCTAATGATGGTGCTGGCCATATCTGACCTCCATATTACAGACACCAAGTTTTGTGGAATACTTGCTAACCATGCAAATGAGCACTGATGTGTGGAATAACCTGAGGGGAAGAAGCCCCTCCCCACATTGGTGTAATTGCCACGCCCCAGTGGGAAAGAAAGAGGAGATCCCGCCCCACCTTGAGGGGACCGGAAGCCCCACCCTCAGACTGCCTAGGTGGCAAGATAAGAAGGGCAGGACTTCCAGAGGAAAAGGAGGAGAGAAGAGAAGAGCACGAGGAGGAGAAAGGAGGTGACCAGCCAGCCAGCCAGCCAGCCGAGGGAGCAGTGCGGAGACAAGCAGACCAGCCAGAGGAGAGGGCCGGAGCCAAACCAGGCCTCTGGAGGTTTGGACGCCAGGAGGCTGTGGTGCTGAGAAATTCAGGTGGATCCGGGTCCGAGGAGCTGTCGCTCTAGCCATCATGTGGCAGGAGGAGCAAGAGAGGAAGTTGCGAGCCTTCTCAGAGATGGCGCGTGAACAGCTGAGACGGTTTGATGAACAGCAAGCACTGAAGCGACAGAAAGAATTACAGGACTTGCGGGAAGTCATGGAGAAGAATACTAGAGAAGCCCTGAGCCAGCAGGAGAAGCTCAAAGCTGAGCATCGCCACAGAGCCGAGATTCTCGACCTGAAGCTTCGGGAGGCAGAGCGACATCGCAGGAAACAGGCAGAGCTGGAGCGGCTGCACGAGGAGGAAGGCCAGGTGCGGCTTCGGAGCCTTTTCGCCCTCCAGGAGGAGGTGCTGCGGCTCAGCCAGCAGCTGGACGCCTCTGACCAGCAGCACAGGGACCTACGGGTGGGCGGCCTGGCTGCCTTCCGCACCCGGGGCAACCAGCTCTGCAGCCTGATCTCTGGGATCATTGGTGCTGCATCACAGAGCGGCTATCCCACGGCAGAAAACCAAGCTGAGGCTGAGCGAGCCTTGCAGGAAATGCGGGATCTTGTCAGGAACTTAGCCCGGGAAATGACCAGGGCCTGTGAAGACAAGAAACGGCAGGATGAAGAGGAGGCCCGACTCAAGCTGCAAGAATGGCAGATGCAACAGGGGTCGTGGGCCCCCACCCCATCCCCGGTCCCCAGCCAGGACCCAGGAGGGACACAGAACGAAGAGCTCCAAGTGAACGGGGAAGACAGTACCATGCAGTGGTACCAACAGCTGCAGGAGGCCTCTGCTCAGTGTGTGTTGTCCTTTGAAGGCCTGAGCAGCAGCAAGGACAGTCAGATGAAGAAACTAAAGATGGACCTGCACAAGGCCGCCACTATCCCAGTCAGCCAAATCTCCACGATTGCAGGCTCGAAACTCAAGGAAGTCTTTGACAAGATCAACGGTCTGCTCTCTGGAGAGCCGGTGCAGTCTGCTGGGCGCTCTGTGTCAGTCACCCTTCACCCACAAGCTCTGGACTTTGTTCAGTACAAAGTGGCAGAGAAGTTTGTGAAACAAGGCGAGGTGGAGGTGGCCTCTCACCATGAAGCAGCGTTCCCCATGGCAGTGGTGGCGTCTGGGATCTGGGAGCTTCACCCTAGAGTGGGAAACCTCATCCTCGCTCATCTCTATAAGAAGTGCCCTTTCTCGGTTCCATTCTACCCTGCTTTCAAGGAGGGCATGGCTCTGGAGGACTATCAGCGAATGCTTGGCTACCAAGTGAAAGACTCCAAGATGGAAGCGCAGGACAACTTCCTGAAGCGCATGTCTGGCATGATCCGTCTGTATGCGGCCATCATCCAGCTCCGCTGGCCATATGGAAACCAACAAGCAACTCACCCTCATGGCTTAAATCATGGCTGGCGCTGGTTAGCACAAATCTTAAACATGGAACCTCTAGCAGATGTGACAGCCACCCTCCTTTTGGACTTCTTGGAGGTGTGTGGGAATGCCCTCATGAAGCAGTACCAGGTCCAGTTCT
>NW_025959783.1:0-34855 GCF_023159225.1 Perognathus longimembris pacificus
ACTGGTCATGATTTCACTTAAGAAAATGATCCCTTAATAGAAACAACATGTCACTTTATGGGACGTGGGAGGTGTTTTGCTATGGGTCATGAACATCCCTCTGCTCCACAATAGATTGAATACTAAGTGCAGGCCCTGGAAAGGCAGGGCCCTGCCACCTGAGTCCCATATGCGTAAGTTCCAAGCTGAGGGAAAGTCAGGTCAAACAACACCAATGCAATGGAAGGAAACCAGAGTTTAGATTCCTGCTACAAAATTGCAAAGCAGAGTACAGGAGAGGGGCCTGACTAGAATGAGGGTTGTTTGGGAGAGTGCACCTTCTAGTTTGTTCTTCTATACATGGATGGCCACAACATGAAGCCCACTGGGGTAATGTGTGCTCCATGAAAGCCTGGTGGAGTCACATTTCTACATCTACTCTTAAGTTTCCTGTATTTACTCTTGAGTTTCAACCATTCTTAATCTTCTCATCATATCCCATAAATGTGAAAGCAGTGTGAAGCTTTAAAATGCTAGTTGCACATGATTACAATTAAACAATGTGGAGACTCCTAAGAAATGGGAAATGATGAGGAAGGGATACATGATGCGTGTAGGAATTCTTTGTGACTGATTATAAAATTCTTTTTTCTGGGATTTCTGCTTCAAGACTGATGGTAGAAGCAAAGGTTTTCCTGCTTTAAAAAAAAGGTGTAAAAGAATAAAATGTCCTAGACTTCTTAATCCAAAGATACCTTGTGTTATAACAATTAGACATTTTCATATTCATAAAATGGTAACATAAATTTTATTACCACACCAGCATTTCATTTATTCCTATCCTGATTTCCAGACTAATCTCAACATTCAAGAAAATATCTCAAAAGTAGCTGAAATTTAGGGCATTGAGTAACATTGCACAGAAGAAAAGCATATACAAGAACATAAAAAGCTATGGTTTCTTCACTGATGTAATTTCACAATGTTAGAGTTTTTCTTTTATTAAAAACTACCAGTTGCAAAGACATGACTGGAAAGTTCAGGCACATGGGTCCGCCTTCCTGCCTCAGGTCCTGGGCAACTACCAGACAATCTGCAGGGTTATGAGATAAAGTCACGAATACAGTGTGTTTGGCGAAATATTTTTAATAGATTATAATACCTCTGTTTGGCTCAAATAAATTATCCAGCCTTATTTGGTCCACTTTCCCATTTCATGGTTGGCTGATCATTGAATTCTCTCAGAAAGCAAAGCAATGAAGAAAAGGGGAAAAAAGAAGAAAGATGAAAAAAGGAGGAGGAAGGGGAAAAAAGAAGAAAGGTGAAAAAAGGAGGAGGAAGGAAGGAAGGGGGCCTGAGGACGAGGACAGAGGACAGAGGAGCAAAATTCAGGAAGTTGGGAAGTCAGGTACTGGTGGCCTATGCCTACAATCCTAGCTATTCAGAAATGAGATCTGAGGATCACAGTTCAAAGCAAGCCTGGGCAGGAAAAGTCTACAAGACACTAAGCTCCAACCACCAGATAGTTCAGAGTAGAGCTGAGTGCCAGCCTTGAGCAAAAGATACTCAGTGCCCAGGCCCTGAGTTCAAGCCCCAGGTCTGTCAAAACAAAAAGTCATTTTTATGTTCCAGACTTCCTTGAAGCCCATAGTTTGAAACGATATACGGAAGGGAAAACTATCACTCAACAAAGCTCAATAGCTTGTAGAGCTGCTGTGTCATTCTATTGCATGTCCTACCAGACACGTATAAAATGTGCTTTGCTTGGCCAAAGAGCTATCCACAACTCCCTGCTCAAACACTGATGACAGTGGACATTCATTTCAATGGGAACAAGATAGTCTTTCAATTTTCCTTCTGTTGTACTCGTTACAATGTGGCCAGATTTACACTCTCTCTGTGAAATGCATTGGATTTCTCAGTCAATATTGGCTACAATATTAGTAATTTCTCAAGATCTTGCCTGTCATTTAAATGCAGACACAAAACTCACAGTCTCCTCCTGGATTCCATTTCAGTTTCAACATAGAACCATCATCATTTTACCAAAGACCAACTTTCTTACAGCATAGTTTCTATAAATAATGCACAAATAAATACTCTGCATATGCAAATTCAACCAATTACAGATTGTACATCTTTAAGGGAAAAGCAGTGCATCTGTACTAAAACACATTCACACTGTTTTCTTGTCATAATGCCCTATAATATGGTATAAAATCTAGTTACACATTATTTCAATTATATTACTTACTGTAAGCAATCTAGAGAAGACAAAGTATATGAAGGATGTTTGTAGTTTATATGCAAATATTATACTGTTTTATATCAAAAGAACTTCATTAGCCACATGGGTTGTAGAGCCAACCCACTTCAGATACTAAGGGACATTGTAATTTGGGGGAAAGTTATGTTGCAGATACTATTTGGCCAGCTAAACATTAACTGCTCAACAAAACTCTAGTGTTAACAATAACTATATTAAAAAGTTAATGGCAGCAGCAACTTGTTGACAAGACTCTATGTGCGTATGTGTGAAGAATAAAAGCTCAAAGGAGCAAGGTGCCAGTGGCTCATGTCTGTAATCCTCAAGAGAATGATTTCTGAGAATCAAGGTTCAAAGAAAGCATGCACCAGAAAGTCTCTTATCTACAATTAATCACCAAAAAATCAGGAAACAGAGCTGTGGTTCAAGTGGTAGACCACTATCCTTGAGTGCAAAGGCTAAGGGATAGCACTCAGGACCTGTGTACAAGCCCTGGTGCAGGCACCAAAAAGTAAAAAAGCACAAAGAAAAATGAAAAAATGCACAGAAACATGTCAAAAACTGGGATGACTTAAAGGCTTTAAAAAAATCTCAGACTTTAAGGCAGACGGATGGGGTGAGAGATGTTGATGTTTGTGATGTATATCACAGTGGGTTACATTGTGCATTTCCCCAACTTTCTAGTGCTAACAGATTAAGGAATATGTTCCTCACTTTCAGTGAGGAACATTGAGCTCTTTTGGAAGAAAAGGGAGAAGGAAGAGGAGCAAAAGAGGTGAGAAGAGTGGGAGAAGAGGCGAGAGGAACCGATAACAAAGAAGACTATCTAGACATATATTCTGACTCCCAGTTATACCATAATGTACAAGCCAGAGCTTGCTACAATTTACTCAATTAGAGTAAATATGATCATTGTATTTTATAACGTGTGAATATATTTTAAATACAAGAATTAAAGCTTCATGTCCATAATGAAGACCAGAACGCCTATAAATTGAAATTATAATTTTTTTTTTACATTTTAGGTGTCAAAGCCTATAAGTATGCCCTTATAACAAAAACTGCATGAATCTAGTGATCAATGTAAGGAACACATTATGAAGGGAAATGAATACATTTCAACTACCATTCGTGAAGAGAATAAGGCCTTCAACTGAAGAGGCAGTGACATCTCTGGATGCAATGACGTCAGAAGTGTCATCGTAATTCCAAATTATCCTGTACTCATAGAAATTCCAAATTTTGAGGGGAAGAAGTTCCACAGTAAGTTGAATGACAGTATTAATTCCACTTATTCTAGCTGTTGGAATACTAGCCCAAAGTTCATGGCTGTGGCTGTATCTACTATACACAAGTGCAACATTGACTGCATTTCAGGTATCTTAGAGCTGATGGGTTGGAGAAACTATTTGCTTTCTCTACTGATTTTGTCCATCACCAAAGAAGACAAGGGATAGCTCGCAATTCAATTGGGAAGAAACTGGTGGAGCAGTGAACTCCTATTTAGCTCAGTTCCTCCTATCTCCACGTAAGAATCACCATTGTTAACACAAATTGGGGAGGGATTGGGGGCATTGTGAAATTCCATGGCACTTTAAACCACCCCATCAAACTTCACCCATCTTGGCAAGCCAGGTTAGGTAGCAATGCTTCTAGGTGTAGCCAGTCATATCCTGGGTTTCAGGTTTCAGCCTGCAGCTCAGAGTCATCCATAAACAGTTTTCACATTCTCCACTTCCACCAAACCACCCCAGAAAGTCTCTAACATGGTAAGGAGGGCACCCAAACAATTTTTCATGATAGGTCTTGGATGGCTTCCATTTTGGTCATGTCACAGTGTTGATTTTACAGCCTTACAAAGCAATCAGAAGCAGAGCAGACTGTGGCCTTGAAAGAATGCTTGCTCCCACACATCGAATAAGGTACAGTGAATTGAAATTCCATATAGTATTGGTATCCTTTTACATAATTACCAACGGAATTACTACAGTGAGAAAGGGAAAGGAAGCCAGACATCGTGGCACACTTCTGTTTCCCAGATACTGGGGAACAGAGGTAGGGAGGAGCACAGTCTTGAGACCACCTGATCAAATGAAAAGCAGGGGAGGGAGGGGAGGAGGAGTTAAAGGGGAAGAAGAGTGAAAAGGGCAGAGGAAAAGGGAGAAAGGTGGAAGAGATAGAGGAAGGGGAGGGCTGGCCAGCCCAAAAGACTATCCAAAGATAACTCAAAAGCCAAAAAAAAAAAAAAAAAAAGGAACTGGAGGAGTGGTTTAAATGAAGCAAGGAAAAGGCCTCAAATTCCAAGCCAAGCATCACAGAGCAAGAATTGGAAGAATTAGCTTCTTCATTTGTAAACAAGGCAGACAAAAGAGAACAAGAACACCCCTTCAAAAGGCAACTTGTCCTTGTCCACTCTCAGCAGAAAAGTCACTGAGCATGTCATGTCCAGCCTGTTGGATTCATTAGGCCTCAGAAAGACTTACTGGGGACATTCGTGGGGGCACCCTCATCACTGTGCCCTGTTCTGTGTCACAGGAAGTGGAGAATATCTGCCATTTTCATTTCCATAACATTCACCATCTCAAGTTGCTTATTCAAGTTTCTTAAGGTAAAACTGTTTCTGTTCTCGATATCATTGAAAATGTATACAGCAAGACATGGAGTTTTATATGCTCAAATCCACTGGATTAGCAAAGGAACACAAAGGCTCTGACACCAGGGGGAAGAATGCTCTATCTCAAAGCAAGCGTGACCATTTACGTCCATCACCATACTGGGGCGACCTCAATCCATCACCAGGATCTGTACTGCTCCCACTTGGGAATGAGGGGTACTTGCGCTTGTTGGCATTTACTCCCATTTTGTAAATAGTCATTTCATAAGTATAGAGGATACCTTAAGAAGTATCTACTTTCTGTGTATGCTCATACTAGGGCTTGAACTCAGGGCCTGGGCAATGCCCCTTAACTTTTTTGCTCAAGGCTGGCTTTCTATCACTTGAGCCACAGCTCTACTTTGGCTTTTTGGTGGCTATTGAAGGTGAGAGACTCATGGAAATTCCTGCCTAGGCTGGCTTTGAATCTCAACCTTCAGATTGCAATCTCCTAAGAAGCTAGAATTATAACTGAGCCACCACCAGATGGCTTCTAGTCTCACTTTTTACCTGTAGCTGTTAAACACTCCACACAAGAAGTTCTCAACTTTAATCTCACTATTCATAGAATAGAATAGACTATCATCATATAGAACAGGCTGTCCATTCTATATTAAAAATCATGTTTAGAAAGTGGCTCAGGTGGTAGAGCTGAAGAGCTCAGGGACAGAGCCCAGGCCCAGAGTTCAAGCCCCATGACCAAGAAAAAAAATATCATGTTTCTTTCATTTGGAATATCAGCAGATCAGCTACCAGTGTACCTTTATCTACCTATCCATCAATTCTTAGAAATTCAAAAGGCAACCAACAAACTTTGTATCCATTCCTACAGATTTTCTCAGGAGCCATATTTTCTTCTATTATGAATTTCTGAAACATAAGTATAGTTTTCTTTCTCTACCACCAAACCATTTAAACAACTTCCCATATTGTAAACATTTCATAGATTTAGGTTATATGCTCCAAAATGTACGCCTCTTGATTTTGCTTATCCCACATGGAAAGTCCTTTTCAAATTAACATTTGGTGTCATCTTCATGGAACTAGAAACTCCATGAGGATACAGGGCAAGTCTGCCTTATTTGCTCCCCCCCAAAAATAATCCCAAAATCTGGTACTGTTTAGAATTTATGCTAGGTAGAGAATTGACTAAGATGCTAAGTCGTTATTGCCCAGCTCTTACTTACAATGATATGACCAGTTTGTAAAAAGCCATATGTGGAAATGATTTGCACAAGATTGTGTAACATGTTAATGAAAAAGCCAAGGTGGCTTTCTTCATTTCCTATTCTACATGGATGACACCACAGAGGTTCTTATACCTGTTTGCATTTCCTTAGCCTCAGGTCCTCAGCTCCTCCCACTAGCCCCCAGATCCACCCATACCTAATGAGCCACTCCTACTCACTACCTATCTACTTCCCCTTTACCCCCAGAGAGAGAAGCTGCCACCTGGATAAGGTGCAGACACCATGTAGCTCCCTCTCCCATGGGAACTATGGCCCCACTTATAAACCTCCTTTTGAACCTTTTCTCCTGTCTGTGATGATCTCTGCATGGTCCTCTGGGATGGCTGGGACATATCTTTTCAACACCTAATAGGCTGAGGAGGCTAATGGTACTGATGAATGAGTTCTAATCACTTGAATGGTGTATCCATTCCCATCGTTCTTCATTGGCTGGACAGAGAAACCTTTCTGTAAATATGCCTGCTTTATGCATACTTCATGGAAGATCCAAAGAACACAACCTGAAGTAGAATTCTGTAGCCATAGTGACGAGCCAAGTTACTCTCTTAGAGACAGTCAGGTATGACAGGGATCAAGCCACAAATAGCAGCTGTTATTTCCTTGTCTCTGCCATTGCTAACGCAAATCTGCTAAACATAGCTTTGATGAATTATTTGGGGTTCTTAAAAGAAAATTTTCTTTTGGTTTTCTAGAGCGTCTCTTGATCTTACAAAAAAGGTAAATATGCCTTTCTACTGAGGACAAAGATGATATAATAATGACTGTCCAATTTTATGTTATAAATATCACTGTATAAATAAATCTGATTTGAATAGGTCTACGAGTCAGATGGAGAAGACACTCATTTTGGTAAACATCTCATATTGAAGCTGTAAAGACACTCTTTACTAAGTCCATGCCCAATAAATCCAAGTCTTTCTACCCGGTATGCTTCGGTCTAAATGGTCTGTTTCCCCTGTCATTTTGGTGAACACTTTGGAGACAAAACTAGGTATCATGAAAACCCCAAATTCCACTGCTACAACACCAAGAGATACTGACAGGCAAGATTATCTTTATAAATGACCTACAGATGTTTAACTAACCGCCATGTACATTAGCTTTAGGTTCTGAGCAACTTTTGCAACATTTCCCACTTGTTCCTCTGTGGAGCAGAGGAAGGAATGTAAGAAAAAGACTAATGAACTGTGGGTGCAGCTTTAGTGGTAAGAGAATTTGCCTAGTCTTTCTGAGAAACTTACAAAAAAAAAACCAACACAAAAAAAACAGAAGTATTATTTAAGCTCTAAACACTAATATGCCAAACAATTTACATAAATCGTACAATGGAGAAGGAATTTCTACTCTTTTTTTTCCTGGTGAAAAAATGAAGTGCATTCATTTGATCACAGTCACACCATTATTTAGTATCAGATCTAAGATTGCAGTCTAGACATATCCAGCTCATTCTGGATTCCTTATGAGGCTTCTAGCTCTGGAGTCCCTCTGCCCAGGGGACAAATCCTAAGATTGCTAGCACTTAAAACTCTCCTAGTTATAGAAAGTAAATCACAAAGAGCCTCTCCTACTGTGAGAAGCCATTCAATAAATCGTCCTCAAAGCCTTCCCACAGAGGCTACCTGGGAAAACCCCAGTAAGACCTGAGTTCTAGCAGAAGCCATCAGTGAGTACAAACAACACAAATTTGCTTCTTTGCTACCGACCCTTGGCTCTGAGACTCAGCCTGTCATCAAGAGTGTCAACTTCAATGGATGGGCATGTGTCCACAGGAACTGAGTTGAGGTCACACTTGTCTCACTCTGTCCTGCAAACAGATGTCTGGGTGACAAGTCTTAGTCACACATGGCGAACAGAGGTTCCAGCCAAATCAGGTGGGAAGTGCCATATCTTCTTTCTAAGCCCTTTTGGCCAGCCAGCTCATTCCCTAAGATAATCCTGCATCAGCTGGTTTTCTCCAGAATCTTTTAACACAAAGCCTGCGTTTGGGTGATGTCTTGTTATTGGACAAGCAGAACTGAGTTTATTTCTGTAACTCACCAAAAACCCCATCTGGTTCTGTGTGTTTGAATGTGCCCCTTCAGAGTTCCCTCCCAAGGAGCCAGGTAAAAACTGATGTAATGCAGAGTTCTAGTGGTGGCAAGAAGGAAAGCAGGTGATAGAGCAACCAATAAACAACAACCCAAGAGAATTGCTGTTTATTATTCATTTATCACATTAAGATGGAAAAACAGGGCTGGGAATATGGCCTAGTGGCAAGAAGCTCTCTGTTCGATTCCCCAGCACCACATATATGGAAAACGGCCAGAAGGGGCGCTGTGGCTCAGGTGGCAGAGTTCTAGCATTGAGCGGGAAGAAGCCAGGGACAGTGCTCAGGCCCTGAGTCCAAGGCCCAGGACTGACCCCAAAAAAAGCAAGATGGAAAAACAAAGTCTGTAATAATCATCCCAGGGAATATACAGCAAACTCTTAAGGATAATAGCTTTCTCCCAGATGACAAGAGTTCAATCACTGCCCTACATGAAGCATCATAAAAACAATAGTATCTCCTCTGGAAATAGAACTCGGTGTGGTCACTTTTCAACATTTTACCAAGTTTGTTATGAATCTTCCAAATTAAATTTAAGCTCCCCACATACACACAGCCCGTGTACTGGATTTTTTTGTATATTCAAAAGATGCTCTTTCCTGCCAGGTGTGATTTGTGAAGTCCTATACCTACCCTACCCACTGTCGGGGAAATTAACATCATCTCTATGGGGCAGGGGCAGCTGTGATTTCATTCCTGTCCTGGAAAAGTTCTTCCCTTGAATATCTTACTTCTGAGGTCTTTCTCAACTACTCAGGATGAAACACACAATGTCAAACATCCACGCTTTGTCTTCTCATCAAAAGCCTTCACTGAAAAAATAATATATCTCAAAGATGGTCAAATACAAATACTAAATACAAATACTAAAAGCTTTTATGCTGTATAACCTGAAAATTGAAAAGTCTAAACTGTGCCTGAACTAGTTATCATGAGACAAAAACCAACCGCAAACTATAAGAAATTACAGGCAGTAGTCCTTTTTATCCCCAGTCCCGGGGCTTGGACTCAGGGTCTTGGGTGCTATCCCTGAGCCTCTCTGTGCTCAAGGCTAGCGTTCTACCACTTGAGCCACAGTGCCTTTTCCAGCTTTTTCTTAGTTTGTTGGAGATAAGAGTCTCATAGACTTTGCTGACTAGGCTGGCTTTGAACTGCAATTCTCAGATCTCCACCTACTGAGTAGCCAGGATTACAGGCGTGAGCCAGCAGTGAACAGCAGCCGCAAAGTTTTTCACAGTCACCTGCAGCTTAATCATAACTGGGGCGTGTTCTAAGGGCTGTGCTGTTGCCATCCCACTGCTGAGCAAACATCACACAGCTCACTCACACAAACTAAGCTGGCTATGACATCACTAGGTTACACAATCTTAGGGGTCCACTGTTATATTTGTGACCTGTCTTGGGTTGAAGTGTCATTATGAAGCACATGACTACATTGAAATGAGCTCTTCCATATGAGAGAAAAAGACTCATTTTCCATGCATAAGGATGAAAGAAACTAGAATGTTCATAAATACATTCACCATGTTTATCTAAAGAACTTCTTGAGATTCATGGGAGTTTTGATGCCTTATATAATATTGTATCCACTAAATGCCTTCCCCTGGCCATATTCCAAGAGCTTTTAAATTGTTAGGTCTACAGACAACAACCAAGGCTCAGAAGTCTCTGAATGAAGATTTAATGATTCGGGGGTGGGGGGTGGGGGTGCTCATTCACTACCCTTTCGTCTCTATCCTTCTAATACACACTGTCACTATGGTTTCTTATAACTACACAGAAAAATGGACAACATGGAAGAATATTTCTGGCAAGGTACTGAGAACAAAATAAAGAACTAATTTCCTTTAGTCTTCATTTTTACCTACAGGTCAGATCACTTGCGAATATAATAACCACAAGAAACTCTGCACTAATATAACATTAGACACCAGGGCTTCACAGCTATTCAGACCAGGTTCACCACGAACACTGAAGTTATTTAATAAAATTGAAGATGACTTTTCAATCCGGGATACTAAGAAATTTGTATATCCCCTTGCCAATATTTTTCATGGTGATTAGCTCTTTTTTTTCCCCTCACAGACACTGGTATGCTGCTTAAAATAATATTTGTGGCTTTACTCACCATCTGTCAAAGGGAGACATGTTGATTTTCTTAAAGCAAGTTGGGTCTGCATTCTTTCTCTGTTACTGTTACAGGTAGACCTGACAGGCATATGATCGTTTGTTTGCAAATGCTCTCCCCTAGATGGAACCTAGTTAAGTTTCATTTCTTACCTGCTGGACAGTTGCACTCAGAAGGTGTTTCTCTTGTGATTCTCAGTTTAGCCATGTGTTCGTAGGATTCCTGTAGGAAAAGAAGATATATTAAGAGCTAGCAGTAGTATCCCAGTTCTGTGAGTTCTTCAGGGACTCTTCCTCTGTGGCTGTTAATAATGTTTGATAGCCTGCACAAACAGCATTTATGTAAGTGCATGGATCTTAGCCAATGCTAACAGTACTCAAGACATAATTTTGTTTTTAATTTAAAAATCAATTTAACATTGACATAGATTGAAAGATTTGGGGAATACCTTTCTTCATTATTCAACTATCCCCACCCTCTCCCTGCACAGCCAAGGCAAAACTCCGGCACTAACAATGCAGCTCATGGCAATGTGTGTCCTATCAATAACAGCCAATGTTGTAGACATACTTTATCACATTCGGGCTGCAACTACTGCATCTCTCCACTGGCAGAAAAACTACCCTCTCCCTACTGGAGTCTAAGTCATCTTTAAAGGAATCCCTTTCAATTCTCCATTCATCAATATCTGAACACAACCTCTGTTAACTCTCCCCCTCCAAAAAAACAAAGGAAAACTTTTTTTTCCCAATTTTTAAAACCTTTAATATGAAAAGAATTCCGAGTTAAATGAATTTTTAAATCTATGGGCTTATTTCACTTTTAAGAGTGCTTACCATTCTCTATTGATAAGGCCTAACCTTATCAAATGAAAAACAGATGTGAGCATTACAATGAATATTCTCCATACAACTGAGAATGCTGACAGCCCAGACTCCACAAAACTAAACAGCCGGGCAAAGCCCCTACTGCCATTGCAACATGCAATCCTTAAGGAAGACAGAGGGAAGATCCTCCACACAGACTTGGAGAGAAACCAAGGAAGGGACTTGAATAAATAGATACCACAGAGGCTCACACATCCCAAATCAACTGTATAACCAGTACGGGTGGATCCTGTAGACTGACTGAACCTGTGCAAAATTCTATCCACATGCAACTCCCCCTCGAGCAAGGCCCAGCCTCACACACCTGACTATGGTCTTCAGCTGATCTGCCTTCTCCGGCAGCAGGGGAACGGAGGGTGCCTTTTTAGCAGATTCCAGGGTGAGGATCCTCGCCTGAAGGTCGTTGGTTTTCACCCCAAGTTACAGACACGAAATCATGGCCACCCCGGAGAGGAGGGTGGCCAGGTGGTGCACGGGGGCATGGCACAGGTGCAATGCTGCCTGGAAGGGCTGGGT
Source organism: Perognathus longimembris pacificus (assembly GCF_023159225.1). Taxonomy (NCBI): domain Eukaryota; kingdom Metazoa; phylum Chordata; class Mammalia; order Rodentia; family Heteromyidae; genus Perognathus; species Perognathus longimembris. Next base: position 11,766 of record NW_025959783.1, read on the forward strand.
TCTTCAGATCCAGCCTTTCACCCTGCTCCCTTCCCCACAGGCTTCTTCACCAGCATGGTAAGGGGGGGGTCCTCTGGCCACCTTCTACCTCCTGCCAAGACAACTGGCCAGAGGAGTAGCGACAAGTCCTCCAAAGTTCAGTCCTGGCGGCTGCACAAGTAGTTGGCAGAGTAGGTGCCAGGCAGGCGCGGTGAGGGACCTGTATGGGGCTCAGCACGGGGACCCGCAGGCAAGGACCATCCTCAACCCGTGGCTCTCCTCCCAGCTGGGAGCAAAAAAAACAAAAATAAATAATGCTCTCCTCTGCACTCCTCTGAGCTCCTCTGCTCTCCTCTGCTCTCCTCCTCCTCTGCTCTCCGCCTCCTTTGCTCTCTTCCTCCTCTGCTCTCCTCCTCCTCTGCTCTCTTCCTCCTCAATTGGATGATAAACTTGGCTTCAGGTGTGTTAGGGAGATAGAAGCGTAAAGGTAGAAGAGGGAAATGGGTTTCAAATGTACCCTAAGTGCATCAAGTATTGAAAATGAGTACTTCATTTATGGCTCTGCAACAATCTAACATGTCCTCGGACCCTTTTGGTGCCAATAAGATAGAGGAGAGTTGTGTGACAGATCTCTGGTCTTGCAGGCTTTAGGTTGTAACAGAAAGGAGAACTAGATGGTTCTGAATGTTTATTCAAGGTCCATCCACCCACTTCCTCACTTTCAGCCCTCCCATTATGTTCTTAAGCTTCAAGGAAATAAGTGTTTCTGTTCTCTCACCCGATCCACTCCATTCCCCCCATGTACGGTCCAGTGCCAGGTGCTAGCAAGATCAACAGGGAGCAAGGTGTGGGTACTGTTCATTGGGAGCTGCAGGCTTGCTGTGTTGGCTGGTCCCTCTGGAAGGAATGCTGGTGGCTCCCCTACCCTCTCCTCCTCGTGGGAGAGACCCCCATGACCTGTGTTTGCATTTGCCTCTGTGCTTATATAGCCTCTGTATTTACACCTGACCATGCTAGGGCAAATAGGCTTCCCCTAGTTCTTAAGCAATGAGCCAGAGCTGTCCAGTCAACGGTGGTTTGGCAGCATTATGCTGCCTTTAGCCATTTGGGAACCCTATGAAATTGGTCATGGCCCCTTCCAGGATGTGCAGCCTACCAGAGTGCACAGGCGTGAGGCAGAAATAGCAGGGCCTCCTCTTGAGCACAGACCCCTCTCCTCCCGCCTTGTTCCTTTGCTGGGGCTGGCAAGCCTCATAGGCAGGGTGGCCCCGACGAGCTAGGATGGCCAGCCAATGACAGGTAAGATCCTTCAGGGGGGACGACCTAAGACAGGCGCTTTCTCAAGTAGGACATCCACCAGCTTATTAAACAGAAAAGGAGGAGATGTGGGGCGCACCGCCTGGCCCCGACTGTGCACGCCCTGGAGTTGTGTGACTGTTGCACCGCCTCCGGGGAGAGGGATCCTGGCTAACCCCGCCTGCCTTCGGGGTCCGGAACTGGAAGGCAGCTCTAGGCAGTAACCTGGGGTGGTCCTGCTGGTAGTGACATAGACTCAGGCCGCCCCTTAGGGAGGTCCCATGGCCTTCCACCCTTGACAGACAGCTCCGACCGCCAATCGTAGCCCCTGACTAGGTATGTTACACCCCTCCTCTTCCTGCTGCCATTGCCCATACTTAAGATGGGGTTCGCGCCAATAAACAGAGAGCGGTCTTGAACTCTGCCCAAGTCGACTGACCATCTAACTGTGGCATAAAGGTTGGGTTGGGCTGCGTGCGGGCGACTTGCTGTTTATTACCTATTCTGGGTTCACCCTCGGCGTGGAGGGGCGCGCCTCCTTGCCTCTCCTGCTGGTCAGGAGAGCGCCCGGGGTGCAGGGCCCCCTGCATCTGTCCATCCATCTGTCTGTCTATGTGTCTGTCTCCCTGTCCATCTGTCTGTCCATCTCTTGTGCGTCTGTCTGTCTCCCTGTCTGTCTCTATGTTGTCCTGTCTGTCCGTCTGTCTGTGTGTCTGCGCCTCTCTCCGTCCGTGTGTCCGCCCGTCCCTCCTTTTCCGTCTCCCAATCCACATGTCCGTCCCTCTGTCCGCCCCTCCATTCCTCCGACTGGACTGTGTCTCTCTGTCTGGGAGACGCACCCAGCACCACCCAAGGAGGATTCAGCACCCAGCACCACCACCCAAGGAGGACTCAGCACTCAATACCACCACCCAGGAGGCCTCAGCACACAATACCACCACCCAGGAGGACTCAGCACCCAGCACCACCACCCAAGGAGGACTCAGGTCTGTCTGTCTGTCTGTCTGTCTGTGCATGGCACCCGCACCCCCGAGGCCCCAAGGCCTGTCCTCACCGGGGTGCCGCCTTGGCTTCCCCATCCCCGAGAAAGGAGAATGAGATGCCCAGGAGCCAGGAAACCCCCAGGAGAAGCGAGAAAGGGGAAGCGGCATCCACTCCCCGTCCGGAGCCCAGAAACGTCGGGGCCCAGCCGCCCCAAGCTCCCCAGAACACCCACCCGGGGGTCCACACCTGACAGCCCAAACCCCCGGAACCAAGACGGGCACCCTGGCTGCCCCACACCCGACCCGATGTGCCAATGGCCTGCAGTGAGTGTGAAAGCCCCCGGGGCCACCAGGGAGGAGAGGGAGGGGGAAGGAGAGAGGGATGAGATCAAGCACCCATCCCCCACCCACCCAATTATCCACCCACCCACCCATCCATCCACCCACCCATCCACCCACCCACCCATCCATCCACCCACCCACCCATCCTTCCACCCACCCACCCAACCATCCACCCACCCATCTACCCACCCATCATTCATCCACCCACCCATCCACCCATCCACCCACCCATAGATCCACCCACCCATCCACCCCTCCACCGATCAATCCACCCACTCTTCCACCCATCCACCCAATCATCCACCCACCCACCCACCCACCCATCCCCATTGCTCTCTCCACAGTGCTCTCCAGGTCCAGGCCTCCTGCCCTGATCCTCCCCTGGTCTGCAGCCTCCATCTTCCTCCCCCTCCTCCTCCTCCTCCTCCTCCTCCTCGTCCTCATGGCTGAAGCTCATCCGGGTAACTCACCTCCTTTCTGGTTCCTCCATCAGCCCAAGGGAGGATTCGAACACAGTACCCTTGTATGGATGATCCTGACTTCTCACCTTTGTTCCTCGTGACCCCCCCAACCCAACCAGAGATTCCCACACCATCTTCTGGAAGCTTCCCCGCGCCCTCCTGACCCCTGAGACCCCCCCAACCTTGGGCCCTGCGACCCCTGACCCTGTACCTGACCTGGGCCTGACCTTCGACTCCAGGAGCCACAGGCTAAGCTTGCACTGTGTGGCCACCACCACAGAGGCCCGGTGCATCGTTGTGAACCCGAACAAGGGGTCGGTCACACTGCTGGACAGTTGGGGCAATCGAGGCACGACGGAGACACCAGGCCCCCACCCTGAGAGGCCAATGGTGGGGGCTGTGGGGTAAACTGAGGCAGGGGTGGGCTGGCCCACATTCCCTGGTGTTCCGCGGGCTAAGTTGAGGCATGGATGGACGAATGGATCTCCCAGGTGTTCCGGTTTATGTCAAGGCACCGACCCCCCCCCGCTCTCCAAGGTCCCCGTCGGACAATGTAGCTGCGAATTCTGGGATCTCCTGTGGTACCAGGGAGTCGAGTTCGAGGTTACACTCACTGTGGCCAGGAGGCCCCTGACCAAAGGCCTGGGGTTCACAAACCCGGGTGAGGTCCTGAGGTTCTGGGTAGGGGGGGGGATCGAGGGTCAGGGGTCACAGGTCATATGTTGAAGGTTCAGGGGTCATTGGGTTGAAAGTTCAGGAATCATGGGGTTGAACTGGTCAGGGGTCATGGGTTGACGGGTCAGGGGACATGGGGTTGAAGGGTCAGGGGTTTTGGGGTTGAAGGGTCAGAGGTCGTGGGGTTGAAGGGTCAGGGGTAAGTCTCCCCACAGGCCCTCCACCCTCCACCCCCCCCCCCGGCCATGTCGTTTCCCCAGGCCTTGTGTGTTATGTCTTCGAGGCCCAGGCCCTGAACTGCTCATGGGCACTGGGGCCGCAGGCACCGCGGGGGACACAGTATTCCTTCAGGATCCGGACTCCAGGTGGGGCCACCCCTGCCGGTTTCAATGCCCCCTCCGCACCATTGTCGGTTTCTAATGTTCCCCGCTCATCCCGCCATTGTCAGTTTCTAACGCCTCTCTTTGGCATTGTCAGTTTGTAATGCCACCTCTGTTGGCCATTTTCGGTTTCTAATGTCCCCCCCTTCGGCCATTGTGAGTTTCTAATGCCCCACCACTCCCTAGGACCGGCCTGTACCATGAATGCTGGCCGACATGTGCCAGTCCGGCCTCCAGGTGGGCTGCATCCTCCCCGATCTTGCTGGCCTCTGGGCCCAGACCTACGCCCTGGTCACCGGCTCGAGCCCCGCTGGCCCCGTCCACTTCCTGGACGCCTGGCTCTATGCCCGTGAAATTGGTGAGGGTGGTTTCCAGTACCCCCTGGACCACCCAGGGCAGTTTCAAGTATCCCAGAGACCACCAAGGGCAGTTTAAAGTGTCCCCAAGAACACCGAGGGCGGATTTGTGTCCTCGAGACCACCGAGAGTGGTTTCAAGTATCCCCACGAGCACTTTGGTGCATGGAGGGCAGTTTCAGGTATCCCCAAGACCACCTAGGGCGATTTCAAGGGTTCCCCATGACCCCCAAAAGCAGCTTCAAGTTTTCCCAGGACCATCCAGGGCGGTTTTAAGTGTCCCCGAGACCGCTGAGGGCAGTTTCAAGTGTCCACACGAGCACCTTGGTGGATGGAGGGCGGTTTCCACTGTCCCCATGAGCATCCAGGGCAGTTTTGAGTGTCCCCCAAGACCCACAAGGGCAGTTTCAAGTATCCCTGGCACCACCGAGGGCAGTTTCGAGCCCCCCACCCCACCCGGTGTCCCTCCAGTCATCTGTGGCAGTTTTCAGAACACTTTGACCCCCTGTGAAACGTGAGCATTGCCTGCGGCCCCCGGGGCTGGCAGGTATGGTGGGAGCCACACAGGACCTGGAGGCAGTGGAGCAAGCACGACTTCCGGTACCAGCTGGCCCTGTGCATGGGAGTACTCAGTGCAACACCCGGGAGTACTCGGTCCAGCACTGGCGGGAAGTATTTAGTCCAGCAACGGTCAGGAGGGGGTGGGGTTCCGGATTGGTGTGGGATGGGAGTACTCAGTCCAGCACCGGGGAGGGATGGGAGTACTCAGTGCAGCACCCGGGAGTACTCAGTCCAGCACCAGGGAGTACTGGTTGTAGCACCCTGGACTACTCAGTCCAGTATTGGTTGGGAGAGGTGGGTTTCAGGATTAGTGTGAAATGGGAGTACTCAGCCCAGCACTGGGGAGTACTCCACACAGCACGTGGGAGTACTAAGCACATCACCCAGAAGTACACGGTCCAGCACCCTGCCCCGCAGTCAGTGCTGACTGAGGCCTGTGCTCTGTTCTTTTAGCATGGTGGCCAGCTGGTCTCCCAGGACTCCCCGGTGAGTGCTCCTGGAACCGCCCCGTGCCTCAGTTTACCCCTGCCCCATGGCGAGTCTCCCCCCACATTGAGGTCTTGGGAGGCTCAGACAACACCTACGCCCTGCCAGGCCTCGAACCCGGGCCTCACCGGGCCTGTGCATCCGGGCCAGGGAAGCCCGCACCCTGACCTAGGGCTCCTGGAGCAACACAGTGGAGTTTGGGGAGCAGAGGGCGGTTTCAACTGTCCCCAGAGAGGTTTCAGGTGTCCCCAGGAGTAGAGATTCTGGGTGGGGGGTGGTTTCAAGTGTCCCCAGGACCATTTTGGGCCTGTGGGTGGATGGAGGGCGGTTTCAAGTGTTCCCGGGGGAAGGGGTCTGGGGCGATTCGTTTCAAGTGTCTCCAGGGTGGGCAGGGGTCTGTGGTGGGTGGTTTCAAGTGTACCCAGGGCAGTTTCAAGTGTCCCAAGGGTGTTTTCTAGTATCCCAATGGGGAGGGGCTCTTGGGGGGGTGGTTTCAAGTGTAACCAGGACCACCTTGGGCCTGTGGGTGGATGGAGGGCGGTTTCAAGTGTCCCCGGGTTGGAGTGGTTCTGTAGGGGGCGGTTTTAAGCGTCGCCAAGGCAACCCTGGGCCTGTGGGTGGATGGAGGGCGGTTTCAAGTGTCCCCAAGGGGAGGGGGTCTGGGTGAGGGTCAGTTTCTAGTGTCCCATGATGGGGGCAGTTCTTTAGGGGGTGGTTTCAAGTGTCTCCAAGGCAACCCTCGGCGTGTGCATCGATGGAGGGCGGTATCCAGTGTCCCCACGAAAACCTTGGGCCTGTGAGTGGATGTGGGGCAGTTTTGAGTGTCCCCACGGCGGTTTCAAGTGTCCCCGGGGGAATGGGGATCTGGGTGGGGGTGTGGTTTCAAGTGTCCCCAAGACCATTCTGGGCCTGTGGGTGGATAGGTGGCGATTTGAAGTGTCCTCAGAGGCCTCACATGGGGGGGAGCCTTTGCAGGTGGAGTCGTGTGGGGAGGGCTGGGGCAAGGAGCTGAGGGTCACGTGTCCCTCCCTCCCCACTTCATGTGACCCCTACCCCTCCCATCCCTTCCTCCCCGAGTGTGTGCACACCCACACGGTCGGAGGTTTCAAGGGTCCCCGCCAGGCCAGCCATGCTGCACCTGCTGCTTCGGCAGCACTGGGGTCGCTGGGCCTGGGCTGGGGCTGTCAGAGGTGAGCAGGAATCTGAACCAGGGGCCCCCAGGGTGGGGGGGGGAACGCAACGCATTGTGGGCCATGCGGGAGGCCGGGATTCGAGCCCACATCCACCCGTCCGTCCGTCTGCCCTGCAGGCTCCTGAGCGCCCGCGTTCCCTGTGTCAGTGACAAGTTGACTGGTGAAGATGGACAGACGGACGGACGGAGGGACAGAGGGACATGGGGGGCTGGGGGCTTGGGCGGTGACAGACAGACAGCGATGGGAATCGAGACACGGACAGACATGAAGACAGACGGACGGACAGACAGGGAGACAGGGAGATGGACGGACAGATGAACAGACAGACAGACAGACTGGGAGACAGATGGACAGACCTGGAGACAGACAAACAGGCATGGACAAGAGACAGGCAGACAGATGGACAAACAGACATGGAGACAGACAGACAGGGAGACGGACAGACAGACACACAGCAGACAGATGGACAGACAGACAGACAGGGACACAGATGAGCAGGACAGACAGACAGGTGGACAGGGAGACAGACAGACAGAACTGGAGACAGACAGATGACAAAAAGACACAGATGGACGGATGGACAGATGGACATCATGGAGACAGATAGACAAGAGAGGGAGACGGACAGACAGATGAGCACACAGTGAGACACACAGGGAGACAGACAGTCATGGACAGATGGACCTGGAGACAGACGGACAAACACACTGAGCAGATGGTCAGACAGACAGACGGAGAAACAGGGAGACAGACAGATGGACGGATGGATGGACAGATGGACAGATGAGCAGACGGGCAGACAGACCTGGAGACAGACGGACACATGGACAAATGGATGGACGGACAGACACAGAGGGAGACAGACGGACAGACAAAGAGATGGGCGGATGGACACACGGACAGCCGGACAGCCGTGCACCTCCCCCTGTCCTCCGCTGGGAGGAGGAGGAGGAGGAGGAGGAGGAGGAGGAGGAGGAGGAGGAGGCGGAGCCATGGCCTGTGGTGGAGCTGAGCCTGCAGCCTGGGCCCTGATCATGGCGCCGCCGGGGTCACCCCAGCCTCCCCCCCGCATGCACACACGTACCCAGGGTTAGGGTACTGAGTCCTCCTGCGTGGGTGCTGGGTGCTCAGTCCTCCCCCGGCATCTCCACACAAGATGCTGGGTGCTCAGTCCCCCCTGGCGTCTCCACACAAGGTGCTGGGTGCTCAGTCTTCCTTTGTTAGTGCTGGGTGCTCAGTCCTCCCCCGGTGTCTGCATACGAGGTGCTGGGTGCTCAGTCCTCCCGTGCCTCCACACAAAGTGCTGGGTGCTCAGTCTTCTCATGTGGGTGCTGGGCAGTTAGTCCTGTGTCCCACACGAGGGCCTGGGTGCTCAGTCCTCCTCCCATGAATCCACAGGAGGCGCTGGGCGCTCAGTTCTCCTCCCGTTCCTCCACACGAGGTGCTGGGTGCTCAGTCCTCCTGTGTGTGTGCTAGGCGCTCAGTCCTCCTCCCGTGCCTCCGTGAGGGGTGCTGGGTGCTTGGAATAATTAGTACATGTTTTTGGAATAATTAGTACATGTTTAGGCTAGTCAAAGCCGAAGTCATAATAGCCCAATAGCTATGCCCTTATGGACACTTAAGATGATGCTAAGTGAAATGAGCTCCATGTTATGGAAACAAGTGGTATATCATTATTGTAATTATTTTCAACATGCGATATGAATCCGTACCCTTTTTATTTTCTCTCGTATTCCCTTCCTGTGGTTTTACCCCCACTATCACTGTATCTCATCTGAGCACCCTGGATACTGTATATACGTGTATTAGAGCTAGGGAAGAGAAAGTAAATATCAAAATCAATAGACAAAGATAAAAATACAAACAACTCCAAACACAATACTCACAAAACCATTTGGTGTAAACCAACCATACAACTCGTGGGTGGAAGGGGAAGCAGGAGGGAAGAGGTAGGCATGTGGAGGGGAGGAGGAGTTAACATGTTGGACAAGAAATGTACTCACTGCATTATATATGAAATTGTAACCCCTCTGTACTTCACTTTGACAATAAAGGAGAAAAAAGACAATAAATATTTTTGAAAGATTCTGAAACACCTAACATTTCTGAGAGTTATAACATATAATGCTTAAGATTCTCATGTTAAAAACTAACATTTAGAATCAACACTCTCTTTCTCTGGCAATAGGAAAACTACCAACACATACACTGTTTGTGAATAAAGGTAAACATTTCCCTCAAAGAACTGCTAATCACCATACATTTCCTTTCTTCATTCCTGTTATTTACTTCAGCCATTCTCTGGCCATAATCTGAGTGAAACCAGCCAAAAGGTACAGACACTGAGGCAGGAAGGGACAGATAGCATGAACACACCAAGGTGGCTGAGGCCTGAGCTATTTTGGATACTATAACCTCAACATTAGGCACAGGTAGTGAGAGAGGAAGAGAGAGACCAGGAAAAGTAGAAGCCAAATGGCTGCTAGGTATAAAAATCTAGAGAAGTGTGGACTTAAGACAGTTGTCAGAAGCTGCAACACAAAAATGAATAAGATGGAAATTAGATGGGATGTTCAAGGAAATAACCAAACGAGAACATACAACAAAATAAGTCAAAGCTAGGACAGCGAAAAGAGTACTGCAAAATTTGGGATGTGGACAACCTATCCAGCGTTTATTAAAAAAAAATGGCTTCTGCACAAGCACAAACATCTCTCCAGCCTTCCTTCTCTCTCTACACATAGAATAAGCATTCCCTCCTCTGTAGCCTTTGCAAACAAGAGACACGCGATATTTTTGTTAGATAATGAAACAAATACCAGTGATGAGCCAAAAACTTAAATAGAGTAAAAGAGTTGGGACAGCACTGTGTTCACTCTATGAGAAATATCCAACAGGAATGTGCAGTGTCTTTATTCAACCACAGTTGTTTATTCGAATCACAAAGTCTAATGATTAAAGCATGTCTTCAACTCTCTCATATCTTGCTATTCTATTTATTCTTGTGTTATACATTTACAATGACCACTCTTAGGAATCTAGAAAGTTCTGAGGAAGAACTGGGGTAGGGGGTTGGTGCTTATGATTACTTCCCAAAGCATAAGGGTGAAAAACAGCAGCTCATCAAGTGGGGGCAAGGGGAGAGCGGGAGACAAATGAAGGGGAAGGGGGGGAATGTAGTCAAGAATTCATTGTACATACTACAAAAGTAAGAAAATGGAAAGGGTGGGCAGAGGAAGGAGGGGCAAGAATGTTGAAAGGGGTGAGGTGGGTTAAGATCTGCCATATTCATAAACTGCTTTGTCAAATGGCAACTCCTTTGCACAAATACTTAAAGATAGTTTTTGTAAGAACTCAGAAGCTCTTCCCTTCACAGTAGTAGGACAAATTATTAGTTCCTACGCACAGGGACTAGAGTCTTTCAGGTCATTTGTGTTTTGGTGGGGTTTTGGTTTTTGAGCCAGCACTGAAAATTGAACTCAGAGACTGGGCTATGTCCCTTAGCTTTGTCACTCCATGCTGGCATGCTACCCCTTGAGAAATAGCACCATTTCTGGTACTTTGGTGGTTCATGGAGGATGGATGTCATGGATTTCCCTGCCCAGGGCGGGTTTCAAAGCACAATCCTCCAATCTCATGAGGATCTGGGATTACAGGCCTGAGCCACAGGCTCCAGTTTCTAATGAGCTTTGGTCATCAAAAAAGGGATAGTATAATTTTAAGGTTCACAGACATTAGTGCTACCTTTGGATCCTATTATATAAAGCCCCAAAGACCTGTCTTTTAAATAACTAATCAAATAAAAAATAAACAATTGCCTTCTAATTAAATAATCATAAGATAGGAAAATGGAGACAAAATAATCATTACTAATATAAACATAAAAATGGAAAAAAGCTTACCAAAGAGTTGATTCCTACATAGTTTAAGACTATAGGGAAAGTAAGCTGGAAGCCAGTGGCTGTAGCCAGTAATCCTAGCTATTCAGGAGGCTGAGATCTGAGGATTGAGGTTCTAAGCCAGCCTGGGCAGGAAAAATCTGTGAGACTCTTCTCTTCAATTAACCACCAAAAACCTGGAATTGGAGCTATTGCTCAAGTGACAGAGTGCTAGCCTTAAGCAAAAAAAGCTCAGGAACTGTGTCCAAGCCTGAGTTCAAACCCCGGGAACAGCAAAAATATAGGTAGATAGATAGATAGATAGATAGATAGATAGATAGATAGATAGATAGATAGATACAGTTTGTGTTGCAATGGAAAACCATGCACTCTACATCACTCTCTTCCTAATTCATTCCACTACTATGTAACAGGATAAATAGCAGAGAATAGCAAAGGAAAATAAATATTTGTTAATTGGCGATGTCTTTCTTGCTATAGTCATATAGTTTCTTTCGAAGTGCAATTGACTTCTCTTTCTCACTTGGAAAAGTCCACTTTGACTCTATTTACATATTCCATTTCAATTACTTCTGAACTAAACAAACAAAAAAACCTATGTTTCAGTCTTAAAATTCTTCTTTGAACCATTATGGAATCGTAATAGATACTTCTTCGGTAATTAAAGTAACACATATCACTTGGCCTCTGTATACTTCCATGCCATCATAACTGGTCATGATTTTACTTAAGAAAATGATCCCTTAATAGAAACAACATGTCACTTTATGGGACGTGGGAGGAGTTTTGCTATGGGTCATGAACATCCCTCTGCTCCACAATAGATTGCATACTAAGTGCAGGCCCTGGAAAGGCAGGGCCCTGCCACCTGAGTCCCATATGCGTAAGTTCCAAGCTGAGGGAAAGTCAGGTCAAACAACACCAATGCAATGGAAGGAAACCAGAGTTTAGATTCCTGCTACAGAATTGCAAAGCAGAGTACAGGAGAGGGGCCTGACTAGAATGAGGGTTGTTTGGGACAGTGCACCTTCTAGTTTGTTCTTCTATATATGGATGGCCACAACATGAAGCCCACTGAGGTAATGTGTGCTCCATGAAAGCCTGGTGGAGTCGCATTTCTACATCTACTCTTAAGTTTCCTGTATTTATTCTTAAGTTTCAACCATTCTTAATCTTCTCATCATATCCCATAAATGTGAAAGCAGTGTGAAGCTTTAAAATGCTAGTTGCACATGATTACAATTAAACAATGTGGAGACTCCTAAGAAATGGGAAATGATGAGGAAGGGATACATGAAGCGTGTAGGAATTCTTTGTGACTGATTATAAAATTCTCTTTTCTGGGATTTCTGCTTCAAGACTGATGGTAGAAGCAAAGGTTTTCCTGCTTTAAAAAAAAAGGTGTAAAAGAATAAAATGTCCTAGACTTCTTAATCCAAAGATACCTTGTGTTATAACAATTAGACATTTTCATATTCATAAAATGGTAACATAAATTTTATTACCACACCAGCACTTCATTTATTCCTAGCCTGATTTCCAGACTAATCTCAATATTCAAGAAAATATTTCAAAATTAGCTGAAATTTAGGGCATTGAATAACGTTGCACAGAAGAAAAGCATATACAAGAACATAAAAAGCTATGGTTTCTTCACTGATGTAATTTCACAATGTTAGAGTTTTTCTTTTATTAAAAACTACCAGTTGCAAAGACATGACTGGAAAGTTCAGGCACACGGGTCCGCCTTCCTGCCTCAGGTCCTGGGCAACTACCAGACAGTCTGCAGGGTTAGGAGATAAAGTCACAGATACAGTGTGTTTGGCTAAATATTTTTAATAGATTATAATACCTCTGTTTGGCTCAAATAAATTATCCAGCCTTATTTGGTCCACTTTCCCATTTCATGGTTGGCTGATCATTGAATTCTCTCAGAAAGCAAAGCAATGAAGAAAAGGGGAAAAAAGAAGAAAGATGAAAAAAGGAGGAGGAAGGAAGGAAGGGGGCCTGAGGAGGAGGACAAAGGACAGAGGAGAAAAAGTCAGGAAGTCAGGTACTGGTGGCCTATGCCTACAATGCTAGCTACTCAGAAATGAGATCTGAGGATCACAGTTCAAAGCAAGCCTGGGCAGGAAAAGTCCACAAGACACTTAGCTCCAACCAACAGATAGTTCAGAGTAGAGCTGAGTGCCAGCCTTGAGCAAAAGCTCAGTGCCCAGGCTCTGAGTTCAAGCCCCAGGTCTGTCAAAACAAAAAGTCATTTTTATGTTGCAGACTTCCTTGAAGCCCATAGTTTGAAACGATATATGGAAGGGAAAACAATCACTCACCAAAGCTCAATAGCTTGTAGAGCTGCTGTGTCATTCTATTGCCTGTCCTACCAGACACGTATAAAATGTGCTTTGCTTGGCCAAAGAGCTATCCACAACTCCCTGCTCAAACACCTGATGACAGTGGACATTCATTTCAATGGGAACCAGTTAGTCTTTCAATTTTCCTTCTGTTGTACTCGTTACAATGTGGCCAGATTTACACTCTCTCTGTGAAATGCATTGGATTTCTCAGTCAATATTGGCTACAATATTAGTAATTTCTCAAGATCTTGCCTGTCATTTAAATGCAGACACAAAACTCACAGTCTCCTCCTGGATTCCATTTCAGTTTCAACATAGAACCATCATCATTTTACCAAAGACCAACTTTCTTACACCATAGTTTCTATAAATAATGCACAAAAAAATACTCTGCATATGCAAATTCAACCAATTACAGATTGTACATCTTTAAGGGAAAAGCAGTGCATCTGTACTAAAACACATTCACACTGTTTTCTTGTCATAATGCCCTATAACATGGTATAAAATCTAGCTACACATTATTTCAATTATATTACTTACTGTAAGCAATCTAGAGAAGACAAAGTATATGAAGGATGTTTGTAGTTTATATGCAAGTATTATACTGTTTTATATTAAAAGAACTTCATTAGCCACATGGGTTGTAGAGCCAACCCACTTCAGATACTAAGGGACATTGTAATTTGGGGGAAAGTTATGTTGCAGATACTATTTGGCCAGCTAAACATTAACTGCTCAACAAAACTCTAGTGTTAACAATAACTATATTAAAAAGTTAATGGCAGCAGCAACTTGTTGACAAGACTCTATGTGCGTATGTGTGAAGAATAAAAGCTCAAAGGAGCAAGGTGCCAGTGGCTCATGTCTGTAATCCTCAAAGAATGATTTCTGAGAATCAAGGTTCAAAGAAAGCATGCACCAGAAAGTCTCTTATCTACAATTAATCACCAAAAAATCAGGAAACAGAGCTGTGGTTCAAGTGGTAGACCACTATCCTTGAGTGCAAAGGCTAAGGGATAGCACTCAGGACCTGAGTACAAGCCCTGGTGCTGGCAACAAAAAGTATAAAAGGACAAAGAAAAATGAAAAAATGCACAGAAACATGTCAAAAACTGGGATGACTTAAAGGCTTAAAAAAATCTCAGACTTTAAGGCAGACGGATGGGGTGAGAGATGTTGATGTTTGTGATGTATGATATCACAGTGGGTTACATTGTGCATTTCCCCAACTTCCTAGTGCGAACAGATTAAGGAATAGGTTCCTCACGTTCAGTGAGGAACACTGAGCTCTTTGGGAAGAAAAGGGAGAAGGAAGAGGAGGAAAAGAGGTGAGAAAAGTGGGAGAAGAGGCGAGAGGAACCGATAACAAAGAAGACTATCTAGACATATATTCTGACTCCCAGTTATACCATAATGTACAAGCCAGAGCTTGATACAATTAACTCAATTAGAGTAAATATGATCATTGTATTTTATAACGTGTGAATATATTTTAAATACAAGAATTAAAGCTTCATGTCCATAACGAAGAACAGAACGCCTATAAATTGAAATTATAATTTTTTTTTTACATTTTAGGTGTCAAAGCCTATAAGTATGCCCTTATAACAAAAACTGCAGGAATCTAGTGATCAATGTAAGGAACACATTATGAAGGGAAATGAATACATTTCAACTACCATTCATGAAGAGAATAAGGCCTTCAACTGAAGAGGCAGTGACATCTCTGGAGGCAATGACGTCAGAAGTGTCATCGCAATTCCAAATTATCCTGTACTCATAGAAATTCCAAATTTTGAGGGGAAGAAGTTCCACAGTAAGTTGAATGACAGTATTAATTCCACTTATTCTAGCTGTTGGAATACTAGCCCAAAGTTCATGGCTGTGGCTGTATCTATTATACACAAGTGCAACATTGACTGCATTTCAGGTATCTTAGAGCTGATGGGTTGGAGAAACTATTTGCTTTCTCTACTGATTTTGTCCATCACCAAAGAAGACAAGGGATAGCTCGCAATTCAATTGGGAAGAAACTGGTGGAGCAGTGAACTCCTATTTAGCTCAGTTCCTCCTATCTCCACGTAAGAATCACCATTGTTAACACAAATTGGGGAGGGATTGGGGGCATTGTGAAATTCCATGGCACTTTAAACCACCCCACCAAACTTCACCCATCTTGGCAAGCCAGGTTAGGTAGCAATGCTTCTAGGTGTAGCCAGTCATATCCTGGGTTTCAGGTTTCAGCCTGCAGCTCAGTCATCCATAAACAGTTTTCACATTCTCCACTTCCACCAAACCACCCCAGAGAGTCTCTAACGTGGTAAGGAGGGCACCCAAACAGTTTTTCATGATAGGTCTTGGATGGCTTCCATTTGGGTCATGTCACAGAGTTGATTTTACAGCCTTACAAAGCAATCAGAAGCAGAGCAGACTGTGGCCTTGAAAGAATGCTTGCTCCTACACATCGAATAAGCTACAGTGAATTGAAACTCCATGTAGTATTGGTATCCTTTTACATAATTACCAACGGAATTACTACAGTGAGAAAGGGAAAGGAAGCCGGACATCGTGGCACACTTCTGTTTCCCAGATACTGGGGAACAGAGGTAGGGAGGAGCACAGTCTTGAGACCACCTGATCAAATGAAAAGCAGGGGAGGGAGGGGAGGAGGAGTTAAAGGGGAAGAAGAGTGAAAAGGGCAGAGGAAAAGGGAGAAAGGTGGAAGAGATAGAGGAAGGGGAGGGCTGGCCAGCCCAAAAGACTATCCAAAGATAACTCAAAAGCCAAAAAAAAAAAAAAAGGAACTGGAGGAGTGGCTTAAATGAAGCAAGGAAAAGGCCTCAAGTTCCAAGCCAAGCATCACAGAGCAAGAATTGGAAGAATTAGCTTCTTCATTTGTAAACAAGGCAGACAAAAGAGAAGAAACAAGAACACCCCTTCAAAAGGCAACTTGTCCTTGTCCACTCTCAGCAGAAAAGTCACTGAGCATGTCATGTCCAGCCTTTTGGATTCAGTAGGCCTGAGAAAGACTTACTGGGGATATTCGTGGGGGCACCCTCATCACTGTGCCCTGTTCTGTGTCACAGGAAGTGGAGAATATCTGCCATTTTCATTTCCATAACATTCACCATCTCAAGTTGCTTATTCAAGTTTCTTAAGGTAAAACTGTTTCTGTTCTCTGTATCATTGAAAATGTATACAGCAAGACATGGAGTTTTATATGCTCAAGTCAACTGGATTAGCAAAGGAACACAAAGGCTCTGACACCAGGGGGAAGAGTGCTCTATCTCAAAGCAAGCATGAACATTTACGTCCATCACCATACTGGGGCGTCCTCAATCCATCACCAGGATCTGTACTGCTCCCACTTGGGAATGAGGGGTACTTGCGCTTGTTGGCATTTACTCCCACTTTGTAAATAGTCATTTCATAAGTATAGAGGATACCTTAAGAAGTATCTACTTTCTGTGTATGCTCATACTAGGGCTTGACCTCAGGGCCTGGGCATTGCCCCTTAACTTTTTCGCTCAAGGCTGGCTTTCTATCACTTGAGCCACAGCTCTACTTTGGCTTTTTGGTGGCTATTGAAGGTGAGAGACTCATGGAAGTTCCTGCCTAGGCTGGCTTTGAATCCCAACCTTCAGATTGCAATCTCCTAAGAAGCTAGAATTATAACTGAGCCACCACCAGATGGCTTCTAGTCTCACTTTTTACCTGTAGCTGTTAAACACTCCACACAAGAAGTTCTCAACTTTAATCTCACTATTCATAGAATAGAGTAGACTACCATCATATAGAACAGGCTGTCCATTCTATATTAAAAATCATGTTTAGAAAGTGGCTCAGGGAGTAGAGCTGAAGAGCACAGGGACAGAGCCCAGGCCCAGAGTTCAAGCCCCATGACCAAGAAAAAAATATCATGTTTCTTTCATTTGGAATATCAGCAGATCAGCTACCAGTGTACCTTTATCTACCTATCCATCAATTCTTAGAAATTCAAAAGGCAACCAACAAACTTTGTATCCATTCCTACAGATTTTCTCAGGAGCCATATTTTCTTCTATTATGAATTTCTGAAACATAAGTATAGTTTTCTTTCTCTACCACCAAACCATTTAAACAACTTCCCATATTGTAAACATTTCATAGATTTAGGTTATAAGCTCCAAAATGTACTCCTCTTGATTTTGCTTATCCCACATGGAAAGTCCTTTTCAAATTAACATTTGGTGTCATCTTCATGGAACTAGAAACTCCATGAGGATGCAGGGCAAGTCTGCCTCATTTGCCCCCCCACAAAAAAAAATCCCAAAATCTGGTACTGTTTAGAATTTATGCTAGGTAGAGAATTGACTAAGATGCTAAGTCGTTATTGCCCAGCTCTTACGTACAATGATATGACCAGTTTGTAAAAAGCCATATGTGGAAATGATTTGCACAAGATTGTGTAACATGTGAATGAAAAAGCCAAGGTGGCTTTCTTCATTTCCTATTCTTCATGGATGACACCACAGAGGTTCTTATACCTGTTTGCATTTCCTTAGCCTCAGGTCCTCAGCTCCTCCCACTAGCCCCCAGATCCACCCATACCTAATGAGCCACTCCTACTCACTACCTATCTACTTCCCCTTTACCCCCAGAGAGAGAAGCTGCCACCTGGATAAGGTGCAGACACCATGTAGCTCCCTCTCCCATGGGAACTATGGCCCCACTAATAAACCTCCTTTTGAACCTTCTTCTCCTGTCTGTGATGATCTCTGCATGGTCCTCTGGGATGGCTGGGACATATCTTTTCAACACCTAATAGGCTGAGGAGGCCAATGGTACTGATGAATGAGTTCTTATCACTTGAATGGTGTATCCATACCCATCGTTCTTCATTGGCTGGACAGAGAAACCTTTCTGTAAATATGCCTGCTTTATGCATACTTCATGGAAGATCCAAAGAACACAACCTGAAGTAGAATTCTGTAGCCATAGTGACGAGCCAAGTTACTCTCTTAGAGACAGTCAGGTATGACAGGGATCAAGCCACAAATAGCAGCTGTTATTTCCTTGTCTCTGCCATTGCTAACGCAAGTCTGCTAAACATAGCTTTGATGAATTATTTGGGGTTCTTAAAAGAAAATTTTCTTTTGGTTTTCTAGAGCGTCTCTTGATCTTACAAAAAAGGTAAATATGCCTTTCTACTGAGGACAAAGATGATATAATAATGACTGTCCAATTTTATGTTATAAATATCACTGTATAAATAAATCTGATTTGAATAGGTCTACGAGTCAGATGGAGAAGACACTCATTTTGGTAAACATCTCATATTGAAGCTTTAAAACACTCTTTACTAAGTCCATGCCCAATAAATCCAAGTCTTTCTACCCGGTATGCTTCTGTCTAAATGGTCTGTTTCCCCTGTCATTTTTGTGAACACTTTGGAGACAAAACTAGGTATCATGAAAACCCCAAATTCCACTGCTACAACACCAAGAGATACTGACAGGCAAGATTATCTTTATAAATGACCTACAGATGTTTAACTAACCGCCATGTACATTAGCTTTAGGTTCTGAGCAACTTTTGCAACATTTCCCACTTGTTCCTCTGTGGAGCAGAGGAAGGAATGTAAGAAAAAGACTAATGAACTGTGGGTGCAGCTTTAGTGGTAAGAGAATTTGCCTAGTCTTTCTGAGAAACTTACAAAAAAAAAACCAACACAAAAAAAACAGAAGTATTATTTAAGCTCTAAACACTAATATGCCAAACAATTTACATAAATCGTACAATGGAGAAGGAATTTCTACTCTTTTTTTTTCCTGGTGAAAAAATGAAGTGCATTCATTTGATCACAGTCACACCATTATTTAGTATCAGATCTAAGATTGCAGTCTAGACATATCCAGCTCATTCTGGATTCCTTATGAGGCTTCTAGCTCTGGAGTCCCTCTGCCCAGGGGACAAATCCTAAGATTGCTAGCACTTAAAACTCTCCTAGTTATAGAAAGTAAATCACAAAGAGCCTCTCCTACTGTGAGAAGCCATTCAATAAATCGTCCTCAAAGCCTTCCCACAGAGGCTACCTGGGAAAACCCCAGTAAGACCTGAGTTCTAGCAGAAGCCATCAGTGAGTACAAACAACACAAATTTGCTTCTTTGCTACCGACCCTTGGCTCTGAGACTCAGCCTGTCATCAAGAGTGTCAACTTCAATGGATGGGCATGTGTCCACAGGAACTGAGTTGAGGTCACACTTGTCTCACTCTGTCCTGCAAACAGATGTCTGGGTGACAAGTCTTAGTCACACATGGCGAACAGAGGTTCCAGCCAAATCAGGTGGGAAGTGCCATATCTTCTTTCTAAGCCCTTTTGGCCAGCCAGCTCATTCCCTAAGATAATCCTGCATCAGCTGGTTTTCTCCAGAATCTTTTAACACAAAGCCTGCGTTTGGGTGATGTCTTGTTATTGGACAAGCAGAACTGAGTTTATTTCTGTAACTCACCAAAAACCCCATCTGGTTCTGTGTGTTTGAATGTGCCCCTTCAGAGTTCCCTCCCAAGGAGCCAGGTAAAAACTGATGTAATGCAGAGTTCTAGTGGTGGCAAGAAGGAAAGCAGGTGATAGAGCAACCAATAAACAACAACCCAAGAGAATTGCTGTTTATTATTCATTTATCACATTAAGATGGAAAAACAGGGCTGGGAATATGGCCTAGTGGCAAGAAGCTCTCTGTTCGATTCCCCAGCACCACATATATGGAAAACGGCCAGAAGGGGCGCTGTGGCTCAGGTGGCAGAGTTCTAGCATTGAGCGGGAAGAAGCCAGGGACAGTGCTCAGGCCCTGAGTCCAAGGCCCAGGACTGACCCCAAAAAAAGCAAGATGGAAAAACAAAGTCTGTAATAATCATCCCAGGGAATATACAGCAAACTCTTAAGGATAATAGCTTTCTCCCAGATGACAAGAGTTCAATCACTGGCCTACATGAAGCATCATAAAAACAATAGTATCTCCTCTGGAAATAGAACTCGGTGTGGTCACTTTTCAACATTTTACCAAGTTTGTTATGAATCTTCCAAATTAAATTTAAGCTCCCCACATACACACAGCCCGTGTACTGGATTTTTTTGTATATTCAAAAGATGCTCTTTCCTGCCAGGTGTGATTTGTGAAGTCCTATACCTACCCTACCCACTGTCGGGGAAATTAACATCATCTCTATGGGGCAGGGGCAGCTGTGATTTCATTCCTGTCCTGGAAAAGTTCTTCCCTTGAATATCTTACTTCTGAGGTCTTTCTCAACTACTCAGGATGAAACACACAATGTCAAACATCCACGCTTTGTCTTCTCATCAAAAGCCTTCACTGAAAAAATAATATATCTCAAAGATGGTCAAATACAAATACTAAATACAAATACTAAAAGCTTTTATGCTGTATAACCTGAAAATTGAAAAGTCTAAACTGTGCCTGAACTAGTTATCATGAGACAAAAACCAACCGCAAACTATAAGAAATTACAGGCAGTAGTCCTTTTTATCCCCAGTCCTGGGGCTTGGACTCAGGGTCTTGGGTGCTATCCCTGAGCCTCTCTGTGCTCAAGGCTAGCGTTCTACCACTTGAGCCACAGTGCCTTTTCCAGCTTTTTCTTAGTTTGTTGGAGATAAGAGTCTCATAGACTTTGCTGACTAGGCTGGCTTTGAACTGCAATTCTCAGATCTCCACCTACTGAGTAGCCAGGATTACAGGCGTGAGCCAGCATTGAACAGCAGCCGCAAAGTTTTTCACAGTCGCCTGCAGCTTAATCATAACTGGGGTGTGTTCTAAGGGCTGTGCTGTTGCCATCCCACTGCTGAGCAAACATCACACAGCTCACTCACACAAACTAAGCTGGCTATGACATCACTAGGTTACACAATCTTAGGGGTCCACTGTTATATTTGTGACCTGTCTTGGGTTGAAGTGTCATTATGAAGCACATGACTACATTGAAATGAGCTCTTCCATATGAGAGAAAAAGACTCATTTTCCATGCATAAGGATGAAAGAAACTAGAATGTTCATAAATACATTCACCATGTTTATCTAAAGAACTTCTTGACATTCATGGGAGTTTTGATGCCTTATATAACATTGGATCCACTAAATGCCTTCCCCTGGCCATATTCCAAGAGCTTTTAAATTGTTAGGTCTACAGACAACAACCAAGGCTCAGAAGTCTCTGAATGAAGATTTAATGATTCGGGGGTGGGGGGTGGGGGTGCTCATTCACTACCCTTTCGTCTCTATCCTTCTAATACACACTGTCACTATGGTTTCTTATAACTACACAGAAAAATGGACAACATGGAAGAATATTTCTGGCAAGGTACTGAGAACAAAATAAAGAACTAATTTCCTTTAGTCTTCATTTTTACCTACAGGTCAGATCACTTGCGAATATAATAACCACAAAAAACTCTGCACTAATATAACATTAGACACCAGGGCTTCACAGCTATTCAGACCAGGTTCACCACGAACACTGAAGTTATTTAATAAAATTGAAGATGACTTTTCAATCCGGGATACTAAGAAATTTGTATATCCCCTTGCCAATATTTTTCATGGTGATTAGCTCTTTTTTTTCCCCTCACAGACACTGGTATGCTGCTTAAAATAATATTTGTGGCTTTACTCACCATCTGTCAAAGGGAGACATGTTGATTTTCTTAAAGCAAGTTGGGTCTGCATTCTTTCTCTGTTACTGTTACAGGTAGACCTGACAGGCATATGATCGTTTGTTTGCAAATGCTCTCCCCTAGATGGAACCTAGTTAAGTTTCATTTCTTACCTGCTGGACAGTTGCACTCAGAAGGTGTTTCTCTTGTGATTCTCAGTTTAGCCATGTGTTCGTAGGATTCCTGTAGGAAAAGAAGATATATTAAGAGCTAGCAGTAGTATCCCAGTTCTGTGAGTTCTTCAGGGACTCTTCCTCTGTGGCTGTTAATAATGTTTGATAGCCTGCACAAACAGCATTTATGTAAGTGCATGGATCTTAGCCAATGCTAACAGTACTCAAGACATAATTTTGTTTTTAATTTAAAAATCAATTTAACATTGACATAGATTGAAAGATTTGGGTAATACCTTTCTTCATTATTCAACTATCACCACCCTGTTAGGTTTTTAAAGTAGGTAGCCGGTAAAGGAGAACGCCACGCGGTATTCAGGCAGGAGAGAAAAGTTTATTACCAAACTGCTGGCCTGTGACCAAGATGATCCATGGCCAGAGAGAAGGGAGAGGGGGGGGGGAGAAAGAGAGAGTGCGACCCCCACACAGCCCTGCTTTATCTAGGGCAGGGGCAAGGGGTGTGGCCAGGTGGATTATGAGGTGACCTCAGGGAAAGGTAACTGCCTCCAGGTCTGCAGGTTACCCAGGTAACTGGGTGGAGACTTAATTAGGTGGGGACATCTGCATATAGCCCTCAGGGAGAGGACCTAACACACCCTCTCCCTGCACAGCCAAGGCAAAACTCCGGCACTAACAATGCAGCTCATGGCAATGTGTGTCCTATCAATAACAGCCAATGTTGTAGACATACTTTATCACATTCGGGCTGCAACTACTGCATCTCTCCACTGGCAGAAAAACTACCCTCTCCCTACTGGAGTCTAAGTCATCTTTAAAGGAATCCCTTTCAATTCTCCATTCATCAATATCTGAACACAACCTCTGTTAACTCTCCCCCTCCAAAAAAACAAAGGAAAACTTTTTTTTCCCAATTTTTAAAACCTTTAATATGAAAAGAATTCCGAGTTAAATGAATTTTTAAATCTATGGGCTTATTTCACTTTTAAGAGTGCTTACCATTCTCTATTGATAAGGCCTAACCTTATCAAATGAAAAACAGATGTGAGCATTACAATGAATATTCTCCATACAACTGAGAATGCTGACAGCCCAGACTCCACAAAACTAAACAGCCGGGCAAAGCCCCTACTGCCATTGCAACATGCAATCCTTAAGGAAGACAGAGGGAAGATCCTCCACACAGACTTGGAGAGAAACCAAGGAAGGGACTTGAATAAATAGATACCACAGAGGCTCACACATCCCAAATCAACTGTATAACCAGTAAGGGTGGATCCTGTA